>NC_083467.1:1927500-2025000 GCF_030014155.1 Tachysurus vachellii
TGTGTGTGTGTGTGTGTGTGTGTGTGTGTGTGTGTGCGTGTGTGTGTTTGTGCAACCTGTCAGAAGTGTGATAGATTACTGACGCTCGTAATCCATCATCCATCATGGTTGAGGCTCTAGTTCTACACAACGATGTGATGACCAACCACCCATCAAACACATACACACACACACACACACACTCACACACACACACATGCAGGCATTCACATACATGCATGCAACGACACTCAGACAGAAAGACACACACAAGAGAAAAGACACAGACACACACATGTACGGGCACACACACAGGCATGCAACCACACTCACAAAAACACAAACACACACATTCAAAGACACAGACACACACAAGTGCAAAGACACAGACGCACACCCATAAATCCAGACGCACACACACAAAAACACACACAGAGGTGTAAAAACACGGACACACACAGGCATTCGCACACATACACACAACAACATTCACACAAACACACACACACACACATGTTTAAGCATTCCAATAAAGTCGTAGCGTTTGACACGTAGATCATGAAATAGTCATAAAAATAGGGCGTCTTAAAAATACTCTCTAAACCTCCAGATTTTTAATTAGAAGGAACTTCATCATCAAGAGACTTTGTAAGAATGAAGACGGGACAGAAATGATTAATCACTATAGACTCACAACGAATGTTTGCTTCTCTCAGGAAATCTAAAAATACAAGCAACATTTCGAGCTACATGTTAGACTATAAGTAAAGTTCAGCCAAATTTCATTTTCAGTGGAAATACCGACTGTAGCGAATAACTAAGACGAAATGAAAGAGAACTAGCGCAGACCAATTAGCTGTATGCTAATAAGTTTAAAAGGGCTGCACTCTTTTAGCTTTTAGTCATTATTAACTGCGTTAGCGGCCCTTTTATGAAATGATTTCCTTTAATTAAGGTTTGGTGGGAAGAAAAAGGAAAAATCGCTCTCTAGCTGTAGATCAGAGAAAAAAAATCAACCGACAAACACGTATTTAACGACTTAATGGATCGGGTTACGTTAATAATCATAAAACATCAGATTTGTGACACACTTAGCGGTTCTGCTGATCATCCTGACTCTTCCTCGATCCCTTAATTCATCACCGGTTTTCCAAATCGAAGCAGCGTGTATTAATATGAACGAATCATAAACAACATACAGTAAGTGTTTATCTTCGGTTAGAAGACAACTGACCTTACGGATTGTTAAAGTGTGATTAGTTATTACGTTTGCTCGTCAGTACAAATACATTCTTAGATAAAAATCAGTATCCAAAGAGAAGCAGACTTGATTTGTGGCCTCGCTGAACGAATTTTCATTAGTGTTTACTTTAGGGCCTTTTTACACCTGGTCACTTCACATGTTGTCTCTGATCCGACAGCTATCTGATTTGTTAAAACTGTTCCATTTACATTAGGTCACATAAACGCGTCTCGGCGAATCGGATATCGATCCGATCTTTCTACTCCCGCCCAAAATGCTAATATATTTGACCTCATTTCCGGGGTAATTTAAATGGAACACACTTTTTTTCTTGTGTGTGGTTTTCAGAACGCGATCAAAAACAAGACGATTAAACTGGTTACGACGTTTATGCTACAAAAAACAGCGTTTACTGTTTGCTGCGTTTTCGCTGGCAGCAGCAGCGCGTTTTAAGACCCGACGAGACGCCTGGGTGAAAGATCACCTGAGTGACGTACTTCCGTTTGGGAGGAGTATAGTGCTGACGTATGTGGCTTGAACAACCACATTCATTTACACCTGTCCAGTTTCATCTGAAACGCGTCCCAGACCACCTCCTGAAGGGGTTTGTACCATCGGATTTATATCTGTCTCTGAAAAGTTTCGGAGGGCATTTAGACCTGGTCTTTTTACCGTCGGATAGATATCTGATCACAGAAAACGCATGAAGTGACCAGGTGTAAAAAGCCCCTTAGATACAGAACACAGACACATGAGCTGGTTGCACTGAGTAAGCAGATATCATAACCGGATGATTACCAAGTTAGCTAGCTACTAGGGTGGTGGTGACCTTGCTAACAAGGATAAACTTATAAATAAATAAATAAATAAATAAATACTCCCTGTGTGTGTGTGATGTCATATTTGGTTTCCATCCATATTGGAAGTGGATATATATATATAAGTATAGGAGTAGAATCAATGACGTGTAGAAGGTGAAATGAAAAGTCTGCTATTAAGCGTGACAGGAGACTCATGTTGCATACGGTAGAGTGTTTATGGATCAATACGTCGAAACGGCTGTCGGTTAAAGACGGCGTACGGCTTCAATATCATGATATATGCTCTTCGGCCGCAAGCGTGTACAACCGCTGTCACGGTCGTCACGGCAACCAAGATGTAAACTAGATATTTATCAGCTCAAAACAGCAATACTGGCTTGGTCAGGATTCTGTGAAAAGAGCTGAAATAGCACCGAAACACACACACACACACACACACACACACACACACACACACATACACACAATAACAAATGGGAAGTGTCTCATTCGGACAGATGCTCCCTACAGGCACACGTGAGCAAAAGGTAACATACCTACAGCCCTGTATGGACCACGTGCTGAGAGGCATGTAAATGCGATTAGGGAGGCAATTTCACACTCTGTAAACTGCCATTAATATACGTCAAAGCTTTGAGGCTTTAAGTGTGAATGAAACACGGGTAAGAGCTGGGATCCCAATATGTACAGTATATTCTCTCTCTCTCTCTCTCTCTCTCTCTCTCTCTCTCTTTTCAATCTCTGAATTTGATCTCATCAAAATTTATACAGATTGTTACACTGCTGTTGGATTTTCTTTTATTTCATATCTACAACATTGCAAGATAAATTATAAACATTAACACGGCCCTACATTATTCATTCTAGTTTCCATTCAGAGTGTGTGTGTGTGTGTGTGTGTGTGTGTGTGTGTGTGTGGTTGATGAAACAGGCTTTCTCAACACCAGCACTTTACTTTAATTAGAGGCAACGTGACTCCGTTCCTCTAACCATAAATTCATTTCCGCTTTAAACTCATAGGGCGGGACATCTCACATACACACCAACATCTAAGTTGTTAAGCAATTAGCATATATAACCTCTTGCCAGTCTGATTTATTCGTTCCTATAAACACAGTGTAAAAGTGAAAATCTAGATAGGCTTGTACAAATATGCTCACACGTGCACACACACACACACACGCTCGCACACACACACACTTGGGCGCTAATGGAAACACATAGCGTCAGCTTATTTTTTTAATTTAATATGAGGTCTTAACGCCTTTTCCATCAGTCACTCTGGCACCGTGTGTGCGCTTGTGAGGGACTGCGAGTTCACAAGGCTTTAGGGGGCTTCTTGCATCCACAGGCTAAAAGCAGCGATGAATCAGAGCTACCACCTACTTCAGTACCATTAATACACACACACACAAACACACACACACAAACACACACACACATTAATGAATCAACAGTGAAAGTGAGTTAGAAGAGCACACCAGGCAAAAAATAAAGGGGAGTAAAATTACACCAAGACAAAAGGAGGTCATTAAGGCTCCTCATTTTGACGTGAGGTTAAAGTACAACTTTTTTATATACGTGATTCCTGATCTGTCAGAGCTTTTGGAGTGACGGCCTCCAAATGTATGTTTAATAATCTATGATCTCTAGTTGTTTGTCCTTTTTCTAGTCCAGATTTCTGTTAAAGAAATCATCATTAGAAATCATAGAAACTGTTCAATTCACTCTCAGGTGACTGTGGGGAGGAAAAACTCCCTTAGATGGTAAAGGAAGGAACCTTGAGAGGAACCAGACTCAAAGGGGAACCTCATCCTCATCTGGGTGACACCGGAGGGTGTGATTATAAATATACAGTCTGATAAATGTCGTATTGGTGTAAAAGATCACATGGAGTTCACGTCTCCTCTTTAGTAGAGTAGAGCAGAGTCCAACTGGAGCTGGTAGATCTCTAGATGCTTCAGGATTCTCAACTGTAACAAACGAACGAGCACTAGCCCCGCCCACTGACTGACTATATATCCTTCCTAACGTTATGTAAAAGTTGGGTGTGAGTTCACACAAATCTGCAACAAGATCATCCTGAAATTGTAATAAAGGAGTAAGAATTCTAAGAGCCCATTTTAAAGAGGTATTGCGAGGAAATAAGTCGTATTGTTATCAAAATGAGAAAAAAAAACCTCTCACCAGCCATTAAGGAAGTTCCGTATCAAAACACTAGACTCAATTGTTTATGCGCAAGCAGGAGTGAACTGCGACTTCACTCAAGCACACCCTTTTCTAATCTCTTTCCTCCATCAGCTTTAATTGTTTTTTTCTCCTTGCCTGAACCTCAGCTGAGGTTTTCATCCATCACGTGTGTGTGTGTGTGTGTGTGTGTGTGTGTGTGTGTGTGTGTGTAAGACCCCTTCCTGATAATCCATCTGCCAGGTTTGTAATTAAGATAGACAGATAATTAGGAGTCTGTTAAAAAGTGTTTGTGTATCCATCACAGATCAAACCATTACTGCACCACTTACTGCCAAATATGCGAACGATCCTCATTTACTAAAGAAATAAGAGAATATTTCAGATTTAAGTGCAGAAATGGAAAGTGACCAGTCTGTAGTCAAGACCATGTGCTCGTTCGCTTTAATTTTATCTGTCTAGGGCTTTTTCTTTGAAAATCTTTGGACTTCCAATGAACCACTTTGGAACCTTTGAGTCAAACCCTAAACCTAGAATATAACTTCTTATCGCTGTGATGCCTGTTCTTTTAATTTAAAGTCACTTCGACTAAAACTGTTCTGCAAAAATGATTAATATTCCAACTTTAGTGCTAGTTCAAGCGTTTCAGGAAGAGGAAGGTCTTCGCCCGTCGTTTGAAGATAGTCAATGACTCAGATGTTCGGACATCTAGGGGATGTTATTCCACCACCTCAGTGTCAGAACAGAAAAGAGTCTTGATGTAGACCTTCCTCTTACCCTGAGATATGGTGAGACCAGTCGAGCAGCGCTGGTAGATCTGAGAGTTAAGGATCTTGTTTAGGTGCCCAGCAATTGCAGCCTGGTGGACCTGGGATTCAAACTCACAACCTTCTGATTTGTAGTCCAACACCTTAATCACTAGGCTTCAATATTGTCACACTTTAATGATCAGCACTCATTCTCACTCATTTTCTACCGCTTATCCGAACTACCTCGGGTCACGGGGAGCCTGTGTCTATCTCAGGCATCATCGGGCATCAAGGCAGGATACACCCTGGACGGAGTGCCAACCCATCACAGGGCGCACACACACACACACACACTCATTCACTCACGCAATCACACACTACAGACAATTTTCCAGAGATGCCAATCAACCTACCATGCATGTCTTTGGACCGGGGGAGGAAACCGGAGTACCCGGAGGAAACCCCCGAGGCACGGGGAGAACATGCAAACTCCACACACACAAGGCGGAGGCGGGAATCGAACCCCCAACCCTGGAGGTGTGAGGCGAACGTGCTAACCACTAAGCCAACAGATCATCAAACAAATGTAAATATTAGTCAAAGATAACACAAGTAAACACAACATGAAGTTTTTAAGTAAAGGTTTTTATTATTAATGGAAAAACAAAATCCAAACCTACACTACATGGCTCTGTGTGAAAAAGTATTTGCCCCCTAAACCTAATAACTGGTTGGGCCACCCTTAGCAGCAAGAACTGCAATCAAGCATTTGCGATAACTTGCAACGAGTCTGTGGAGGAATTTTGGTCTAATCATCTTTGCAGAATTGTTGTAATTCAGCCACATCGGAGGGCTTTCGAGCATGAACCGCCTTTTTAAGGTCCCGCCACGGCATCTCAATAGGATTCAGGTCAGGACTTTGACTCGGCCGCTCCAAAGTCTTCATTTTGTTTTTCTTCAGCCATTCAGAGGTGGACTTGCTGGTGTGTTTTGGATCGTTGTCCTTCTTCAGAACCCAAGTTCACTTCAGCTTGAGGTCACGAACAGATAGTTGCACATTATCCTTCAGGATTTTTTGGTAGACAGCAGAATTCATGGTTCCGTTTATCACAACAAGACTTCCAGGTCCTGGAGCAGCAAAACACACCCCAGACCATCACACTACAACCACCATATTTAACTGTTGGTACTGTATGACGTTCTTTTTCTGAGATGCAGTGTTACTTTTATGCAAGAAGTAACACGACACACACCTCCAAAAAGTTCAGCTTTTGTCTCGTCAGTCCACAGAGTATTTTCATAAAAGTCTTGGGGATCATCAAGATGTTTTGAAAAGTTGAAACCCTAATTGTTAAATTTTGGTAAAAGTGCAGATCTGGGGAATCCATAGCCATGAGAAGTTCTCACGACATTCTTATGTTATCTCTTAGGTTTGTTGTCCCAGGGTTTAATGTCCTGAATGCCTGTATTACTTTAAAAATTTCCATCTAAGTCTCCCGTCTCCCATCTCCCGCTTATAGTCCCCACTTGCACTGTTTCACAAAGCAAACCTAATAACCTATTCTCACTTTAATTTTCTTGAGCTGTACATGATTTCCTATCAGTCCCATGGCACGCTGTTGGCAAACACTCTTGCCCCAGAACCTGCCTGATTTATACTGACACTTTACTTCTGCTTGGAGATTTGGCACTTGTGACTCACCTTCTGCTGCTATAGATGACAGATCTATAGATCTATCAAACAATTTAGTCCACAGACTCTTCAGTGGTTAAGCTTACAGTACAGTACGGTCTTAAACTCATACAAAACATACATTCTACAAACTGAATACTGTTTGGCCTCCATTTTCTTCTAATGTAATGATTTAAAGTTCCACTTGCAGGATTCCCTTATGAGTCTGTGTGTCAGGGAGAATTATATCGCTGATTTCTCTGTTTCTGTGAAAAAGATTTCTTCCAGATCTGTAAATTTTCCTCTTTATTCCGAAATTCTAAATATGATAGCAATCATTCATTCATTCATTCATCTTCTACCGCTTATCCGAACTACCTCGGGTCACGGGGAGCCTGTGCCTATCTCAGGCGTCATCGGGCATCAAGGCAGGATACATCCTGGACGGAGTGCCAACCCATCACAGGGCACACACACACACTCTCTCATTCACTCACGCAATCACACACTATGGACAATTTTCCAGAGATGCCAATCAACCTACCATGCATGTCTTTGGACAGGGGGAGGAAACCGGAGTACCCGGAGGAAACCCCCGAGACACGGAGAGAACATGCAAACTCCACACACACAAGGCGGAGGTGGGAATCGAACCCCCAACCCTGGAGGTGTGAGGCGAACGTGCTGACCACTAAGCCACCGTGCCCCCCGTCACACAATCACACACTACGGACAATTTTCCAGAGATGCCAATCAACCTACCATGCATGTCTTTGGACAGGGGGAGGAAACCGGAGTACCCGGAGGAAACCCCCGAGGCACGGGGAGAACATGCAAACTCCACACACACAAGGCGGAGGTGGGAATCGAACCCCCAACCCTGGAGGTGTGAGGCGAACGTACTGACCACTAAGTCACCGTGCCCCCATGACAGCAATCATATTAGATATATATATTATTTATTATTTATTTATTATTATTTAATTATTACACAATTGTCATTCCTTAGATATTAATATCTGTTTTGAAGATATGCTAGCACAGACAGTAAAGACTGGTCAGACTATATTGGAAAATCCTACATGTAATAGCAGGACCGAAGAACAGAAGGATGGCATCGTCGTGCTAATCATGATGATATCTAGCATTTAGCATGAGCTTGCTAAAAAACTCATGTATTTTATCAGTGTGCAATACTGTGCACAGAATCCCCAAGGTAATCCAAAATCAGGTACAAGGGCAAAATGCAGGAAGAAAAAGTCTATGCTGAGATACAACAAAGAGGCACTGATTGTACGCTGGAACATTTTCATGGAATATGGGTTGGAAATCCCCTAAAAAAAGAAAGCAGCAGGAATTATAAAACAAAGACTTTTGGGCCTCCGGAAACAGGCAGATAAAAAAATAATAGAAACCCAATCATACTTAGTAATAATAGCAATGTTAGAAACTCAGTAACATTCAAAAGGAGGAATTTGAGAATGTGGAGAAATACCAAGGACTGAAAGAAGAACTAAAGAAAATGTTTAAGGTTAAACCCTTGAGCTCTTATGTTTTTGACCCCTAAGCTGGAAGATCACCTCCGACAGATTACAACACTCTCAAGTCCAACAATAAAAAAAAAAACAAAAAAAAAACAAAGCCTGTGCATTATCCTCAGTGTACCAGTACTGATACGAACCCTTAGCTAAAAACTTAAAATATTTTTTGTTTATTATGTTGAATATGGGCGGGGTGTGTGTGTGGAGTTTGCATGTTCTCCCCGTGCCTCAGGGGTTTCCTCCGGGTACTACGGTTTCCTCCCCCGGTCCAAAGACATGCATGGTAGGTTGATTGGCATCTCTGGAAAAATTGTCCCTAGTGTGTGATTGCGTGAGTGAATGAGTGTGTGTGCCCTGTGATGGGTTGGCACTCCGTCCAGGGTGTATCCTGCCTTGATGCCCGATGACGCCTGAGATAGGCACAGGCTCCCCGTGACCCGAGGTAGTTCGGATAAGCGGTAGAAGATGGACATTAGAAGATGGATTTACTGAAATGTGTGTTTGTCACAAAATAATCAACTCTTGCTCTGGAATCTCTCTGTGAGCGATATTTCTCACCTACAGTATGGAAAATCCATGCTCTGCCAACCCAAAGATTCCCAGATTAGAATATGCCAGAGAAACTTATAAGGCAGACAAATTGAACTGAGGAAGGATGGTAGAAACTGAGACGATGCAGAATTCTTTCTCTTTAAGGCGTTCTCTTACGAAACCTTCTGTTTTTAGCTCGGGGAGGTCAGAGCATGCGTGCTTCTGAGGTTGATGAATGAATGCAATGATGTCGTCCAGGACAAACCCAAGTTTAGCTCAGCGGTTATATCCTAAAAAACACAAGCATTCTTTCTCTGTCTGCTAGCGTTCATTCGCTCATTTGCACATGTGCTATAGATTGTAGTGTAATAACGTATTGTTTTGTTCTTCTTACTCCTAACCAGCACATTATAGTATATTACATTATGTTATGTTATTTCTGGCCAATTCAGGAACAAACTTAGAAGAGATCAGCTTGTATTTTATAGCACCGGTGTACAGAAATGACATATGGAATTCAGGTAGCTAAATCCACCAAGCTTAAAATGTTGGCCAATGGACTTTACCCAAACTGATTCCATGTGTTTGGTTGATGAGTTCATTGCTCTGGTTCCTAGGGAACAATAACCCACCTCACTTCTATGTAAATATGTACAACTCAGACACAAATATAAGGGGGGGCACAGTGGCTTAGTGGTTAGCACGTTCGCCTCACACCTCTAGGGTTGGGGGTTCGATTCCCGCCTCCGCCTTGTGTGTGTGGAGTTTGCATGTTCTCCCCGTGCCTCGGGGGTTTCCTCCGGGTACTCCGGTTTCCTCCCCCGGTCCAAAGACATGCACGGTAGGTTGATTGGCATCTCTGGAAAATTGTCCATAGTGTGTGAGTGTGTGTGTGTGTGTGTGTGTGTGTGTGTGTGTGCCCTGCGATGGGTTGGCACTCCGTCCAGTGTGTATCCTGCCTTGATGCCCGATGACGCCTGAGATAGGCACAGGCTCCCCGTCACCCGAGGTAGTTTGGATAAGAGGTAGAAAATGAGTGAGTGAGTGAGTGAGTGAGACACAAATATAAACCGAGAGATTATCTAAAGAGTACAATACCGTACATCTCAGCCGACGATAGACAGATGCAGAAAAAGCCGCAACAAAACTTTTTTACTTTAATCTCTATCCGTCTCTCTCTGGGAAATCACCCCAAGGCTATGACTTGTCTGTTGTTTTTCTCAGTAATGTGTGTATGTTGATTCATTTTGCTTCCTGTATGTGATGTCTCAGCTACACGCTCTGTTCCTGCTGTGATTTTATATGATGCACTGAAACAAGTATCATCAGAGTGTTGTAAAAGTTGCATTAGACAAATCCAAAGTACAAAATCTAACCGAATTCGCATAGAGAGTTTTATCGGAACAGTCGGCTGTCTTTGTTTTGTAGCCGGTTGTGCATGACTATGTTGTGCATCATTGATTCAGGCATGAAGGACATTAAAGATCTAGGGGTTATTCTAAATGTGACAGTTGCGTCTAGGACGTTAGGCCACCATGAGGACCGTTATGAGTATAAAACTGTTAATAAGCAATGTAAGATTATGATGATGAATTCAGAAATAGAAAAAAAAAACTGTGTGGGTGGGAATATATTCATCCATTTTAAGGGCATCATGCACAAACACATTCACACGCTTTCACCGATGGGCAATTTGATCCCGCCAATCAACCTAATGGTATGCTATTGGGAAGTAGAATAGAACTGGAAGGACTGTAATTTCCAAACAGATCATAACCAGAATAGAAAGCTTGAGGACCCTGGAGCTGTTAAAGGTAACTGCAGCACCACCATACAGCCTGTTACAGCCTGAAAACACTAATTTCTCTAAAAGTAATTGAAATGTTGGTTGTTCTGTTGATTTGTTCCCAGCTGTGTTGCTTTTGCATCATTGGTCTAGGCATAAAGGAAACATACTAACCTTACAGAGCATAAAGCGAAGTGAAGTGACATACAGCTACCCATACTCAGAATTCATTCTTTGCATTTAACCCATCCAAAGTACACACACACCGTGAACACACACACACACACACCGTGAACACACACCCGGAGCAGTGGACCCACTGGTGACCCAAACTCAGAATTCGTTCTCTGCATTTAACCCATCCAAAGTACACACACACACACCGTGAACACACACACACACCGTAAAAACACACCCGGAGCAGTGGGCAAACATTTATTCTGCGGTGCCCAGGAAGCAGTTGGGGGGTTCGGTGCCTTGCTCAAGGGCACCTCAGTCATGGTATTGCTGGCCCGAGACTCGAACCCACAACCTTAGGGTTAGGAGTCAAACTTTCTAACCATTAGTCCACGACTTCCCCAAATGGTTTGAATGCTAAAAATATGCTGATGACGTCAGTGATCAGCACATGCCACTGACAGGCGAAGTGAATAACATTGATTATCTCTTTATATACCCAGCATATACCCAATATATTCCCAAATGAACAGTACTTTAAGTTGATGCATTGGAAATTGTGATGATTAGACGACTTGGTCAGAGCATCTCCAAAACAGATGGTCTTGTGGGATGTTCCAGGTATGCAGTGCTTAATACTGTACCTATTACAAGTGGCCCAACAAATGAGAGTTTTTAAACCAGATATAGTCTGTAATTTATATCAGAATAGCAATAGTACCAAAATACTGAATATTTGTTTACAATTATGTGTAGAAGTATACATTTTCCAGCAGCTTTTTTTTTTTGGACCTCTATTAAGCCCAAACCTGTCCTGAAAGCTTTAAATCTACCACTGGCATTCCTAAGGTGATATAAAAACTGATCAGGGGAGTAATTTCATCTCACACACATTTATTCATGCTGTGAGGCAGCTTAAGGTCAAGCATAACATTTCTACTGCTTTTCACTCACAGTGTCAGGGAGTTCTGGAGCACAACCACCAGACTCAAGACAATGTCATGCCAAGTTTACCAAGTTTATTGGATATTATATTGTAAAAAAGGATGACTACTACTAAGGTTGAGCCATGCACCTGTCAGATAAAGGTAAGCACAATGGTGCTATATAAAGCATTTAAAACCTCAACTCTCCTGTTTTTGGGATGAGATTCATTAACGGTGATTCATTACTGGATTCTTCTGACTGAATGATTGTAACGTCTACCACGACTTAAAACTGATGTTGTGTCAGACAAAAAAGTCTGAACCATGTATGTCCCACCTCACATTTTACAGGAGCTGCAACTAACATCTTGGTGCCAGATAACACAGCACACCTTAAGGGCCTTTTTACACCCGGTCACTTCACGTGTTGTCTCTGATCCGATAGCTATATGATTTGTTAAAACTGTTCCATTTACATTAGACCACATAAATGCGTCTCGGCGAATCGGATATCGATCCGATCTTTTTGCTCCCGCCCAAAATGCACATATATTTTACCTCATTTCCGGGGTAATTGAAATGGAACACGCTTTGGTGTATGTGGCTGCTACAAAAAACAGCGTTTACTGTTTGTTGCATTTTTGCTGGCGGCAGCAGTGCATTTTAAGACCCAATGAGACACCTGGGTGAAAGATCGGAGCCAGAACTGGTGGGAAAACATATTTGTTTCTGGCGCGATGCACGAATCGTGAGTCACCTGCGAGTGACATACCTCTGTTTGGGAGGAGTATAGCGCTGACGTATGTGGCTTGAACAACCACATTCATTTACACCTGTCCAGTTTCATCTGAAACGCGTCCCAGACCACCTCCTGAAGTGGTTTGAACTGTCGGATTTATATCCGTCTCCAAAACGTTTCGGAGGGCGTTTAGACCTGGTCTTTTTACCATCGCATAGCTATTGGATCACCAGGTACATAAGAAGTCACCAGGTGACTTAGAGGGTTTGCGGAATCCATGCTTCGACGGATCAGATCTGCACAAGTTGTATCTACGCGATATTAATCAGTTCTTTAAAACTGTCTATATTCTCTTACAGTATGTATCCTTTGAGCACCTTTTTGAGCCTCTCACATTCATCTATCATAATATAACAGTAACATCCCTTTATTACCAAATTGTCTTGGCAAACCTTCTTCACATTTTCACACATGAAAGCCAGGAGAAGTTCTAAAGTCCTAAAATCCGTCTATGTGTTACCTGTTTACAGAGTGATGTACCGAGAAAAGTGTTGGAAACAAAGGGAATGCTCATGGCAGAGGTTATATCTAAGACACACATCATTTGTGTTGGTGGCAGAGGGCATGTATGGTTGCTGGTGGAACTGCTTTATCAGTGTTTGATGTGCCTGCCAAGAAAAGAATCAGGATATATTGTAAAGTGTACAGAGGCAGGTGAACTTCTCAGTGCCAGGCAAACACAGGATGGTGTTTCAGCAAGCGGTAAGATAGTGAGTTAAAACACACTGCTAAAGCAACCGCGACCCAAAACTGGAACGATCTAACACCTGATCTGAGCACCATCGAGACAGATAGAGGAAATCCATCACTTTAATCAACTTACTAACTTTGAGAAATGTATTTTCTAGTCAGCATTGCAGTGGATATGTATTCCTATCCTACGAGTCTGGATGGGATGCCAGTCTATAACCATGGACCCGTGCACACACACACACAATCCTTAACACATAGAGACAATTTATCTTCATCAGTTCACCTACCAGCATGTTTCTGGGAGGTTCAAGAAAAGTGGAGAACCAAGACTGGAAAGGAATTTAGCTTTACTGGGCATAGAACAAGGCCTTTATTATCACCACATATACATTACAGCACAGTGGAATTCATTTCTTCACATACCCCAACTGAGGAGGTTGGGGTTAGAGTGCAGGGGCAGCTATGATACAGCACCCCTGGAGCAGGGAGGGTTGAGGGCCTTGCTCAAGGGCCCAGCAGTGGCAGCTTGGCTGTGCTGAGCCTTGAACCCTGATCCTCTGATCAACAACCCAGAGCCTTAACCAGTTGAGCCACCACTGCCCAATACTGGAGGGTTATTATGTGTAATTTTGACTACGATACAAGTGAGTTTTATTTAGTTACTAATAAGATGAAGGGATTGTAAGGTCGGATGTTCTCGTTGTGTCCTGCTCAGCAGAGAATGCTTTGCAGCACCGGTTGCCATTGCTTCTGGAATCCTCATACTCCTTGGTAATCTTGAGTCTTGAGTATTTGCTCGAGTGAATCCCTTACTTTTCATTCCACACGAGTGACATTCAACAGTCAGGGATTGAGTCAAACAGCATCAGGACACACATGAAGCGAGTGAATGAGCGTGTGAAAGTCTCACACACATACAGGAGAATATAATACCTCAGAGAAGGAGAAATGAATGGCAGGAATACAAATAGCTCTTGCTTCCATCGTCCCTACACACTCTGACTCCGGCTTGTCCGTGTGCCGAGCGTGTAGCGTTGAATGGCATCAGTAATGGTTTTCCTCTTTCTGCGTCATTTCAGATTCGTCCACCCAAACGGGCCTGTTTGGGGCCGTCTGCCTCGGACAGCGGGAAATTTGCGACAGCTCCTTATAATAGAGGTCTTTATGCAGAAGCAACTAAGAAAAAATTATATATATATATATATATATATATATATATATATATATATATATATATATATATATATATCTTTCATTTTTTTTTTTTTTTTTTGGTACCTTTACAGAAAACTCAACTGAAACACACAAGTGCCTTTAAAGTTTCATGAATTGAATTATGTGATGCAGACTGCAAGGATTTTTCTCAATTTGTTTGTCAATAAAAGTGCTCGAGCCCACAGGAGAAAGCTTTTATGAGCACTCACTCAAACACACTTTTCTTTACACAGTCGCACATATAATAGCTCAGCAGTACAGGTTCAATCTGGTTTACCAACACTTTCACTAATCTGCACCATTGAATCACTGAATCGGTCTTTTAAATACTAGCTCAAATGCCATCTCTATACCGTGACATATAAGTGGTTTATACAGTTAATGTCCACTCACCACAAAGGGCTGTACAACACTGTGAATTATATGTATTTGAAGACAGAAGGACCCGAATATGACGTCTTACCCTACATTCACAGCAAATGACAAAGAGACAAGTGACACTTTTGCCCCTTTTCCACCAAAAAGAACCGGGTGCTGGTTCAGAGCTAGCGCTGGTGCTGGTTCAAAGTTGGTTCCACTGGAGAACCTTCTAAGAACCTTCTAAGAAGAAAGGTTTGCCTTTCCATCGGTTAGAGAGCATCACAGAGCCGAGTCTGACGTCACTGTATACGTGTCACGTGTCCCAGCAACTTTAGCGCAGCAGCGGCAAACACAAACACATCAACAATGGCGGATGTTGCTTTACTGTTAATGCTCATGGCTTTGTGAACCTACATTAACACCCAAATGCGGCGAATCCAACGTGTACGTGCAGCTCCATGTAATCTGTATAAACGGAGGTTGTAATCGAGAAAGTACATAACGTTATTTTATCATTAACACAGAAAAAAGTTTAGCCTTAGCATGTAGCTACCTACTATCATGTGTGCTGATAATTTATTATATCGCGGTAAAGTAAAAGTGTATTAAACATTAGTATACTTAAGGTACATTATCTAAGGCTCTAACATTAGCCCCGCCCACAGCCCCTGACACAAGCGGTTCTTAAGTCTAGACCAGCAACGTTTTGGTGCTACTTAAGAACCACTTTTCCTGGTTCAGAGCCGGTGCTTCGGCTGTAGAAAAAGAAAGAACTGGTTCTAAATTAGGCTCCGAACCAGCACTCAAACTGCCTCAGTGGAAAAGGGGCATTTGTCCTATGAAAGTGACAGAATAACAATCTGTACTTCGTTTGTCCTGAATCATGGCAGAAGATGATCCACCACCTTCTGATTTGGAGTGCCAAAACTTATTTACATGGACCGGTTCTGCAGCTTTTTTTTTTTTCCTTCAATAAAATATAAATAATAAAATGTAATCAAATGAGACATTTCCATAATGACTGACATAAAAACTTCAGAATCAGGGACATGTTGGAAAAATGAATGAAACTAATTATTAATTCTTAAAGACGTAAGTAAAAAGAGATGAGGCATAACAGGAAGTTAAAATTCCTATCGCTATTAATAAAAATTGATCTTTTTTTATTTTTTTAGGTATTATTATTATTTAGAGATCATCCCAGCTCCAGTCGTGTTCGGTGTCATGAAGATTTCGGACCTTCATTGAGATGATGCCAACCCTGTGAGGATCCTGACTCATCTAGAGATGTTCCGGCTCCAGTTGTGTTTCGCTTCATGAAGTATTCGGACCTTCAAAGAGAAGATTCCAACTCCATGTGGTGTTTGTTCCTCATCAATACACAATTGTCGTGACAATAGAATGGACATTATTCATAATAACACTCTCCGGTGGTACATAGAAACCATAAAAATGTCTTCCTTGGATAGCCTTAGCAGAAACAGTTTGATAAAATAGACTTAAAGTTAAAACTCTGAAGAATTCAAAACTATAGAAGGGGTAGAAGGGAAATTACACTATCTGGGGTCACCCTGATGAGAATGGGTTCCATTTTGACTCTGGTTCTCTCAAGGTTTTATCTTTATGTCACCTTTTTTTCCTTGACGTCATCATACTATGAAGATTGGAGTCTGTTTTCAGAAAAGGAAGCCCTACGTAGTATTAATATTCATTCATTCATTCATCTTCTACCGCTTATCCGAACTATCTCAGGCGTCATTGGGCATCAAGGCAGGATACACCCTGGATGGAGTGCCAAAACGATCGCAGGGCACACACACACTCTCTCATTCGCTCATGCAATCACACACTAGGGACTAGGGACAATTTTCCAGAGATGCCAATCAACCTACCATGCATGTCTTTGGACCGGGGGAGGAAACCGGAGTACCCGGAGGAAACCCCCGAGGCACGGGGAGAACATGCAAACTCCACACACACAAGGTGGAGGCGGGAATTGGACCCCCAACCCTGGAGGTGTGAGGCGAACATGCTAACCACTAAGTGCCCCCTAGTATTAATATAGTGTTCCTAATAAAGTCCTCCAAGAGTGTGTAGCAAACACTACAGTGTGTACACTCACAAGTGACAATAACAATATTGGTTGTTACACAGATATAAGAGCCAAACTACAAGCCATACAAATGTCTTGCCTCTTGTTAATGTGAATATAGACATGAGAATGTGTCCCAGTGTATAGATCTAAAAGGAAATGTCCTGGTCTGGAAATGAGATGGCAGGTAGAGACGAAACCTGACTGCTGCCTTCCTGTGTGATCCAATCAGAAACGTATCGTATTCCAAAGAGCGTGGTTGAACTACCGATATTTAAAGCACAGTTTGATTTCCTTCTTGAATGCATCATGTTTTCATTAAACTCACTAGTGCTACCTCTAAACTACACCAGGACTCCAGCAAAAAGATGAACCACTGCTGTAGAAAGGGGACAAAAAACTAGCAAGGCTGTTCTCTGCATACCTAACTACCTTATTGCAACATCATTTATTAAACCTGGACAAAATCCAAACCCATCTAATGTCGGTGCCCTGATTGCATTGATTGGATTATAGGATAAAAAAGCCAAATGTTACCAAAGTACTGTATTACATGGCTGCTCTGTGATCATAAATAACTCAAGTAATCTCATTCTGTATTTAACAGCCTTCAGGCCTGTGATAATTCTGTCTGATGCTCAGGTAACAACATTCACGCAGATGGGTCAGAGCCAAGTACAGTGAAATAGCTACCCCTCAAATATATGTTGAGGACCTGTTTTGATCTGTTGCTCGCCGGGAAATAAATGGTAATTGTAAATAGAGTAAAATAAGACAACGATCTCACTTTACAGCTAGAATCAATGTCAAACCAACCAATCAGGACAGCATGAAAGCCTTGGATGGACTTCCAATGATCACTTTAACTTTACACAACACATTTCAGCATTTTCACTCTGGTTCTGAACAGCATAAAGAATATCGGGACCCTTTTAACTGATCATGTCATACAACATCTAGTCCAGGCTTTTGATATCTCAGACCTGGACTACTGCAATGCACTACCTCCTGGTATCTCATCAAGCTCCATCAAACCCTTTTAGATGATTCAAAATCCAACCAACCCAAAAGGATCCACGTCACACCCCTGCACTGGTTTCCTGTAGTCTTCTGCATCGAATTCAAGGCTTGAAACTCACATACAAGACCTTGTCTGGAACAACAACCTCTCCTTGAGGTTTATTTTCTCTCCCACATCTGTAGCCTGGTAGCACTTACTCAGTGAGGCAGGAGGTCCAGAACCTTTCCAGAACCTTCAAACTCATTGTTCTTCAGCAGAATTAACATATGACCTCAATGTGGACAACTGACTCCATCACTATATTTAAAAAACAGCTAAAGTTCAATCTCTTCAGTAAACAATTAGCTAACCTCACTCAAAAAAAAAAAAAAAAACAGATTAATAAATTATTTTCACGTATATTATTTTCATTGTACATTTTTGCACTTGCATTAAATATCTTGCATGCTAGCACACATCATCCTCTGCTCCATATATCCACAAGGGAAGTTACTTTCCGTTGATGCTGTTATCTCTCACAATGTAATTAAAACTAAAAAAAAATCAAGTCATCGTCTTGAAAGCTTAAAGGTACAGCTGTAATCGTGCTTTTACAAAGCACTGAGACCAGAGGCTTCTTGCAAAAACCCCTAAGAAACTCATTCACAGAAAACTTGACATTACAACAGAGAAGCTGAAGCAAAGAGGTCAATGAATCCTAGTGGAGGCCATGAAAACACATCATCCAAACAATACAAAGAAAGAGGGCCAGGAGTCTAGAATGAATTGGTGTTGGTGAAATGAGGGCTTGAAATAGCGAAACATCATCAAGAAAGAACGACAGACATAGAACGAGACGGAGAGATAGATGAGATGTAGGAGGAGAGGAACAAGTACAGAACACACGGGACTGTGTGAAATAAAAGCAGTGAATGTTAACTATCAAAATACAAACACTGTCGACTTTAGCTATTAGATGCAGTTTGCACATATGTGTAATTTTGGGATGTTGTAGCCTAGTGGTTAAGGTGTTGGGCTACCAATCGAAGGTTGTGAGTTTGATTCCTATGTCCACCAAGCTGCCAGTGCTGGGCCCCTGGGCAAGGCCCTTAACCCTCAATTGCTCAGTTGTATTAAAAAAAATGAGATAAAAATGGGGGCGCATGGTGGCTTAGTGGTTAGCACATTCACCTCACACCTCCAGGGTTGGGGGTTCGATTCCCGCCTCCGCCTTGTGTGTGTGGAGTTTGCATGTTCTCCCCGTGCCTCGGGGGTTTCATCCGGGTACTCCGGTTTCCTCCCCCGGTCCAAAGACATGCATGGTAGGTTGATTGGCATCTCTGGAAAATTGTCCGTAGTGTGTGAGTGAATGAGAGTGTGTGTGTGTGCCCTGCGATGGGTTGGCACTCTGTCCAGGGTGTATCCTGCCTTGATGCCCGATGACGCCTGAGATAGGCACAGGCTCCCCGTGACCCGAGGTAGTTCGGATAAGCGGTAGAAAATGAGAGAGAGATAAAAATGTTAGTCGCTCTGGATAAAGGCGTCTGGTAAATGTGCACAAAATTTTTACATAAAATACAATTTTGCCTTGGATTAAGAACACACATTGTACACTTATTTCAATTTTATTTCCAAAACTTGCTGAAGTTCTAAAACTCGGTGCATGGGGGAACATCATGAGTGTGTGTTAACTACAGAAAAAGGTGGAGTGAAATTAAACCTGGGGCCACATGGGTACCAGCACAGGATTGAGGCATTAGCCCATATTTGCAAAGTCATGGCCTTCATCTTGAAGTGGAGAAATGGGGAAATTATAATTGACAGCCTGGTTTACAGTCCACAGAAATTCTTGGAGCAAGGATAGAAAGGAGCGGTGAAGAGGAAAGATAAACACTGCCTTTGTGGACTATTTCACACACGTACATGCAAAATTGCTAAGCTCAGTATATGTGAATAAAAGCTAGCAGGAGCCAGTTAGCGTTATGCAAATGAGATTAGACTGAATGCTGCTTGCTAGCTTTTGTTCTTTGTTAGCCATGTGAGCACATATTTCATCACTGTGAGCCAGGTTAGCATTTATTTACCTAAAAAAAGAAGGAATTTGAATAGAACGTATAATAATAATACCTTTAAAAATAAAATAAATAAATAAATCCTTGCAATGTGACTAACCTGCAATCCATGTCCTAAACATCATCAGTGCAGAACTTTCTTAAACTCACCCACCCAAGGCACGTCTCTATCAAGTGTTAGCCATTAAAGTTAGTAGCTGTTAAACATCCTTTGATTAAATGTAATTAATTCTCCTATGCTGGAGGAAAGGCCTGGCTGAGCTGCTCCTGCTGCCGGAAGGTTTTAAAAGCGTGTTCAGATTTTAGCATCCAGTTCCCTTCTGCTTTTATCTGTTGAAATTATAGTATGACAGTAAGCCTGGGGTACAGAGACAGCAGATGCCTCCCACACACACTTACATGCATAACCACCAGATACAAGCACCAGCTGTGGCTGCTAACAGCTTTGAAGAACCCAAAGCACACATGCACTGAAATAATGTGCCCCAAGTTACACCAGGTGAGAGGCAGAATTGCGATATGAGAGATCAACACACTGTACTCGCACCCCGGACACACACATTCGGTGTAATTGGGAGGTAATGCACCATATAAACAAAGCGATTCACTTTCTCTCATTCACAAGGTAATGACCCATAACTGATGGCTTTCTCCCGTGCTTCCATCCTCTGTGATGGTGCTGCAGCCTCCAGGACGGCCACTAACCACTGACAGACCTCATTCAGAACACATTCACATAAAAGACGCCCTATTAGACATGCTGTGCAGGAGATCAACAAGTTAGCACTTACGTAGCGTTCGACAGCGATGTATTTGTCTCAATTTTCGCTGCCAATTTACAGTCTACTCCTAAAAGCCCATATGTTGTATAATGTTTTATTTATGCCTAATGAATAATAGACTCAGATGTCATCAGATATTTGTCAAGCTATAATATTTAATGTTGTTTCATGATGTAATGATGCACTGAATAACAGGATATGTGATCATATGAAAATGTGATTTCATCACTTATAAAAAGAAATGAAACAACAAGAAACAAAATGAAACGAAACACAACATGTTTTACTTGACTATACGCAGCCACGATTAAAGTAGGAGCATCACAGGAGCATAAACTAAGACCTAAGACAAGAACTCCACTACGAACAAAGACGAAATGAAACAGAACAGAACAAAAAAGCACTCCACAATGACCAAAAATGAAATAAACAAAAGAAAACATATGGTATGTTAGTTTTGGGCGACTAAAAATGAAACAGAACAGAAAAGAACAAAATTAAACAAAACAAAACCAAACGTGTTTGACTTGACTGTACACAGCAACAATTAAAGTGGGTGCACATCACAGCATAGTCCAACACTTAGGACTGTAACCATAATAAGACTGATTGCTTTAAGCTGAACTTTGTCCTACATGCTTGCTCATCAAAATGCATTCTGATTAGCGGGACAGCAAAATAGCATCACTTTAGGAGAACTGCAATAGGAACAAAACAAAACAAAACAAAAAGACAAAACAAAACAAAATCAATCAAAAAAAAACAAAACAAGACAAAACCAAACATAACCAAAGAAAACAAATCAAAACAAAACAAAACCAAACCAAACCAAACCAAACCAATCCAAACAAAACAAAACAAAACAAAACAAAACAAAACAAAACAAAACAAAACAAAACAAAACAAAACAAAACAAAACCAAACAAAACAAATCAAATCAAAACAAATCAAAACAAAACCAAACCAAACCAAACCAATCCAAACAAAAAAACAAAACAAAACAAAACAAAACAAAACAAAACAAAACAAAACAAAACAAAACAAAACAAAAACAAATCAAAACACAAAACAAAACAAAAAAATGTTTTCCATGTTTTGTTTTGTATTCCCACAAACAAAATTAAAAATTAATTAGAAATTAATAAATCAATAAATCAATTTGCAACCAGACCAAGTGCAAATTGCAGTGAGAATAATGTAAAGCGAATCATTGTTGTATAACATTTTCAGCATGACGACGCACCACATGAGCACTTCATGTCTGTAACATATACCGAATATCTAGGATTATACCAGGATTACACTTTACCTCAATCAGACCCCTGATTCATTTAAAAGGAACATGATTCACATCCATTAAAGCAAACTGATGAATCAGCTCTCACGGCTGTTCCTCAGCCAGAACAGAGACAGAAGATCTTCATAATGTGGCTGGTCTGTGATTGCTTTTTAAATCAATAGATAGTTCTGACGGTTGTGTTTAATTAAAAACCCGCTGCTCGATTTGTTCTAACAATTTTAAATATCACGTTTATACCTCTGCGTACTTCTAAATAAAATGCTTCTAATATTAGACTCTTTTATTAATACTCTGATTAGTTCTGACAAGATTTCCAAACAATTATTTGAAAAAAAATAAATCACTAGCCCACCAGAGGCTTCGATTGAGAAGATTTACGTTTAGCAGACAAACCTACGGTAGCATAAGCATCAAAGCCCAGAAAAGCTGTTGATTTTTGCTTCGTACTCCACTGTATCAATAAGATCCAAAGCTAAACGATGTTCCACCAGAATGCTCTCTTTTTCATCCAGTAATTCTTCATTTGCAAACCCACAAGAAACACCAGTCTGCGATACAGCGCTCACATTCTCGAGTCTCTGACTGAAGCCCACCCATCTCAGCCATTCGACGGCCTAAATTGGATTTTTCCCCGATGGCTGCTTGGATAAGTGCCGAGCTCATTACGGTGGATTGAAGGACTTTTGGAAGAAATAAAGCAATCAGCAGATAATTCCACAGACAAACTCTTATCACGGAGGCCTTTCACCCATTCTGAGGATGTTATACCAAAGTGCTATACTGGTGGCTTTGTTGCAAGTGTTATGATAACGTTATTAATTAGTTATTACGACAAAATGACTGGGTTTCATTTTAACGGAACGGATTAACATGGATCCCTCCTTTTGTTCCTTCCACACACACACACACACACAATACACAATACGTGTCATTCCAGGCCTGAAGGCATCCAGACAGTAAAATATTTACGGCAATAAAACCTCAGGTTAATTAATATCATGTAGGATTTCGATGTCTAATCTATAAACATACGTATTATTAAACACACGTGATCACATAAAAGTAAATGATTATACCAGATACACCAGAACAAGGAAAGGAAGAAGTCTTGAGGTTGTGAAACAGAGACACAAGGGAAGGTACGAGTGAAAAAGAGCAGGCGGTGGCCATAACGTGTACACTTTGAATCCTCCCTTATTCCCTCGCATGCCTGACTGGTCTCTTAAAAGAGGGGGGGATTAACCAGTCAGACAGAAATAGTGAGGGAGGAGAGGAAAGCAAGGAGTGGAATGAGATGAAGAAAGAAAGAGGGAGAGAGAGATGACTGTTGTAGGGATTAAAGCCAGACTGAGTGGAGCGTTGAGGTATTTCTCCTTCGCCCTGAACTCTTATTTACCTTTGTCAAACTCACTATGGGTGGGAAACTCTCAGTCATTCCCGGAACTTAAAGTCACACAAGATTGATAAGAGAATCGGGTTGCAGAAGAAAAGGCTTGATTTACTGGACATGTTAAAGATTAGACAAAAGAAATAAACAAGAAGGTAGAACTGGGGTAAATATTACTGTAAAAAAGTGAAACCCGTTGAATATCTAAGCTTTAAACCGCTCCACTCGAGATGATCTAACATTTCTGTTGAGACTGATCTAGCGTGGGATTTGTTCCTACAGTACAACGGTCATTTTATTTTATTGAACATAAATGCAAGTATGAACCGAGCAGAACGGTTTCTAGATGTTCTGGATGTTAATCATTCCTACAACGTGCTAATTGCTGCTGGAAGTTTCCCCTTAAAAAAGTGTCACTACTTTTAAAATCTATACAAATTCTATACAAGATCTATATAAAATCTATACAAGTTCTATACAAAAACACTGCTTCAAATATGGAACCTGAAAACTTTTCTTTATATAAAACCATTTTACATTTACGTCATGCATTTATTAAGAGCGACTTTCATTTTTATACAACTGAGCAAATGAGGGTTAAGGGCCTTGCTCAGGGGCCCAGCATTGGCAGCTTGGTACCACTAGGCCACCACATACCCATCCACATGAAAGATTCAGCAAAAAGAATAATTTATTATTATTATTATTATTATTATTATTATTATTATTATTATTATTATTATTATTGTTGTTGTTGTTGTTGTTTGTTACTATTATTATTATTATTATTATTATTATTATTATTATTATTATTATTATTATTATTATTATTATTATTATGCCACTAGTAAAGGACCTGTTTTTCTTTCTACTTTTGTTCATGTCTTTTTTTTTTTTTTTTTTTACTTTAACATCCATTGCATCCACTTCCTTTATATTTGCCTGAAAGGTCAGACGTCCCATCACACTGAAGAGTATTTTGCTAAAACAGCATGTCTTTAGTTTTCATTCTTCTCATGCCACAGTAACTATTTTTTTAATTCATTTTTCAATTAATTAACGATGCCTCGTTTTTATTTATTAAACAGTACATGTAATTAGAAATAGTTCCAGTTCTCACTATAAACAGTCTTTGTTTTTCTCACCAGTCTTTTTCACTGCCTCAAGGTTATTAAAATGCAATTTGTCACAAAACCAAGAAACCACAAAAAGCTCAAAGTGGTGTGTTGGGAAGGTTTTTCTTTCTGTAGAAAATGGAAAACAAAACAATAAAAAAACAGCAGTTTCATCTCAGAGTTCTGACAATTCGTACATCTTCATACAGAAAACAACACCAGAGCAACATTTCCACAGTGTACGTATGAGTGAAAGAAGAGCCCTGAATCGAATACTCTCATACACGGTTATTGAAAATGAATCACTGATCAGAACGCAGAACTTAACAGTTGACAGTTGGTGTTGTTAGTCAGTCGACATTATTTACCCCTTTTTCCACCAAAAAGAACCGGGTGCTGGTTCAGAGCTAGCGCTGGTGCTGGTTCAAAGTTGGTTCCACTGGCGAACCTTCTAAGAACCGGTTTGTCTTTCCACCGGTTAGAGAGCGTCACAGAGCCGAGTCTGATGTCACTGTATACGTGTCACGTTACACAGCGACGTTAGCGCAGCAGCGACAAACACAAACACATCAGCAATGGTGGATGTTGCTTTACTGTTAATGCTCATGGCTTTGTGAACCTACATTAACACATAAATGCGGCGAATCCAACGTGTACGTGCAGCTCCATGTAATCTGTATAAACGGAGGTTGTAATCGAGAAAGTACATAACGTTATTTTATCATTAACACAGAAAAAAGTTAGCCTTAGCATGTAGCTACCTACTATCATGTGTGCTGATAATGTATCATATTGCGGTAAAGTAAAAGTGTATTAAACATTAGTATATTTAAGGTACATTATCAAAGGTGCTAACGTAGGTAAGGTAAAAGGTAAAGGTAGCCCCACAAAGGTAGCCCCGCCCACAGCCCCTGACACAAGCGGTTCTTAAGTCTAGACCAGCAACGTTTTGGTGCTACTTAAGAACCACTTTACCTGGTTCAGAGCAGGTGCTTTGGCAGTCGAAAAAGAAAGAACTGGTTCTAAATTAGGCTCCGAACCAGCACTCAAACTGGGGCAATTCTCAGAGCAGTGTCGCAGTTCCCTCAAACAGGCTCGTTTAAAAGGCTCAACATGGCTCACTTGGATTAAAGCAACCAAATGACTTTAATTAAAGACGAATCAGCTCTCATGGCTGTTATTCAGCAAAAATGGAAATCATAAGACAGAGATCATAGATTCATAATGTCTCTGGTCTAACGTGGGTGGTTGCTTTTTACCCGTGTTACCATGACGCATCGTCGGTTAACGTTCTGCTGTGTTTAATTACAAACTTTATGATTGATTTGTTCTTGAAGTACAACACGTCGTCTCATGGTTACGCATCGCACACCAAACGGCCTAACGGTCCTTTTCAGTTCTGAACAGTTGAGTGTAATGGAAATGCTTTGTCATATAGAAAGCCTTGGATGCCCAGAAGTCCAATAATCCCATAGAGCTCTTGGAACAGTCAAAAAATATGTTACTCAGAAGGCCAGTCAAGGTTGTTTAGGTAGACGAGGTTATTTGCACAAGAAGCACAATCCAAACTGAACATGTTTCGTTATTGAAAATACACCCAAATGACTCGACCCAGTAAGACAGAACATTCCATGTTGCGAACGGCTGGAGAGTCGCTCCCACACGGCCCAGAATAGCACAGGCCATACACACACACACACACACACACACACTCCTGCTGCCTCACCTCACCTCTCCTCCTACACACCAACGCAACAATGCGAAAGACACACTCGGAAACAAACGGACTTCTGACTCCCTGTTGTATCGTTCTCCTTGGCTTTCATGATCATTCACAGCAGTCCGATACAATTACGCTGCAGTTGTTTGAGAATACTTGGCTAGGTCTGATGTGTCTTCTAGAAAGCTGCTTTAACAAACTTTAATCTCTGATTTGAGTGAACTCGACATGACATATCTAGAGTCTCGAGAACAGCGAGCGAGTTTTTCCATGATGGAAGTTCACCTTCAAGGAGTTTTGTTGGCCCTAACTGAAGTGTGTTTGATGCGGCCAACGTTAAAAGCTTTCGCGAAGGATTTGTGAGAAAAAAAGTCAATAGAATACTGAGAAATGAATATGTTACAGATTATAGAAATATATTTTCAGGATTCAGGATTTTTCAGAACAAAGTTGTGATCAAAATAAAATACTGAGTGGAAAAAGTTAGGGTTTATTTGATTCATGCGGTATTTGCTAAGGTATTTGAATTCAACACATTTTAATATACAGTATTAAGTTGTCTTGGAAGACACGGGCACGGTGGCTTAGTGGTTAGCACGTTGGCCTCACACCTCCAGGGTCGGGGGTTCGATTCCCGCCTCCGCCTTGTGTGTGCCCTGCGATGGGTTGGCACTCCGTCCAGGGTGTATCTTGCCTTGATGCCCGATGACGCCTGAGATAGGCACAGGCTCCCCGTGTAGAAAATGAATGCATGAATGAAGTTGTCTTGGATATCAAAATAGATTTTAGACTAATTAAACAATATCAAAAGGACTTCCTGAGAAATTAAATAAGCCCAAAACATTTTCACACCATCACATCGTTTCATTTATGCGATCGATATCTTCTTCTTGGGACAAATTCAAACCGTCATTCGCCCAAAGCGACTTATAACGATATGACCTGTCATAGCAGACATTGTATTAATTTTTCCTTCATTTGTCCTACGGCTTTAAAGTGGCTCAAATTAAACTCTGACCAAATGTTCCTAGTGAACATAAAGAAAAGCCTCATTGAAGTCAAATAGCTTTATTGACACTTCAACCACATACAGCTGGTAGAGTATGACGGAACAGCTGGTGAAGAGAAACGCTTGCTGCTTTGAGATTGGCTTCACATGGACAGCCTGGAGATTCATGGATCGCTGTGGATAGTGCCACTTAGAAACCACGTAGATGGCTTTGGACTGCAATTGCCACAAACAGTTTTGCACTCAAGTCTCCAGTGGATAAGACACACTTCATGGAAGAATGAATTTCCTGGTTAGACAACACTTTTTGGCTCTATAGTGCAAAGGAAATTATTTATAATCGCACTCTGTCACCAAGATAAGGATGGGTTCTCTTTTGAGTTTGGTTCCTCTGAAGGTTTCTTCCACATATCACCTCACTGAGTCTCAGGGAATTGAAAAAAAAATGTTATAAATTCATTGTTAAAAGTGCAATACACTTGAATTGAATCGAATTGAGCGTTCCTCTAAGAACGTGGTGCCGAAAATGGAGTGGACTCTTGTTTCTGGCTACTGAGTGTGATGTTTGCTGGAAGAAACTGTTTCACAGTCTGATTGCTTTGATACCTTTTACCAGACAGCAGGAGGGTGAAGAGTTTGTGTGAGAGGTGCGTGAGGTCATCCACAATGCTAGTGGCTATGAGGATGCAGCATGTGGTGTAAACGTCTGTCATGGAGAAACGAGAGACTTTGATGATCTTCTCAGTTGTTCTATCTGCTGCAGGGAACTGCAAAACTTCACTTCATGTCTGAATTGGTCTGGTGAATTTGGTCATTTTGGAGCCAATTTCATCTCCAAAATGAAACTAGCAATGTACTGTACCTCATTTGAGCACCAGTTAAAGGTGTAAACTGTTAAATGATGCACAAGTAAACCTTCATCATTTGTGTTGATGAATATAATTCAATGACTTTGGGGCTGTTGGTATTTTCTCTGCTTTGTGTTATGACAGATTGTTCGAGTGTCTGTCTCCTCTCACATATGTTCCGATATCACGTGATCTCGTTAAGGTGACATTGACTCCCTCACCGACTCTGGATCCTGGCCACGAGGATGTCAAAAAGCATCTCGACCCTGACTCTAGTCCCACAGTAGACCCTGTCTCGACCCTGACTCTAGTCCCACAGTAGACCCTGTCTCGACCCTGACTCTAGTCCCACAGTAAACCCTGTCTCGACCCTGACTTTAGTCCCACAGTAGACCCTGTCTCGACCCTGACTCTAGTCCCACAGTAAACCCTGTTTCGACCCTGACTCTAGTCCCACAGTAGACCCTGTCTCGACGCTGACTCTAGTCCCACGGTAGACCCTGTCTCGACCCTGACTCTAGTCCCACGGTAGACCCTGTCTCGACCCTGACTCTAGTCCCACGGTAGACCCTGTCTCGACCCTGACTGTAGTCCCACGGTAGACCCTGTCTCGACCCTGACTGTAGTCCCACAGTAAACCCTGTCTCGACCCTGACTCTAGTCCCACAGTAGACCCTGTCTCGACCCTGACTCTAGTCCCACAGTAAACCCTGTCTCGACCCTGACTTTAGTCCCACAGTAGACCCTGTCTCGACTCTGACTCTAGTCCCACAGTAAACCCTGTTTCGACCCTGACTAGTCCCACAGTAGACCCTGTCTCGACCCTGACTCTAGTCCCACAGTAGACCCTGTCTCGACCCTGACTCTAGTCCCACAGTAGACCCTGTCTCGACCCTGACTCTATTCCCACAGTAGACCCTGTCTCGAACCCTGACTCTAGTCCCACAGTGCTGCAGGTTCAGTACATCTCCAAGGCAAACACAGCTCTCTCTCCATAGAATGACTCCTTTAAATTGTACAATACTGTACATACAATTTCTTATGAACTCATTATGAACTCTCGTGTCAAATTCCCGATTATAGATTGCACTCTGCTACAGTATCTGCCTTTAATGTTATTAATGACATGGCAGAGCTCCCATACATGCAGCCCTTTTAATTAAGTGGCGAAAATATAGCGCCTCGTGAACGGCACTATACTGTAAAATGAAGCTTGGAGTTGGAAGCCAATTTCATATTATTACCCACGCATTAATGTTGTGGAAAGATTTCCTATTCACGTAATGTCTTTCCTTTACACTTAAGATTCCTGAAATATGACACGATTATAAATGGTGTTAAATTACTCCCCGCCTCAAGCATCGATATCAATTTTTATTTAACTGATAAGCCAGTAATTCTGTTGGAGTGTATGAAATGTGTTAAAATCACAAGACGACAGTAGATTTAAATGCGTGCGATAAGTAAAGTGAATAAAATGTGCTGTTGTTAAGATCTAGTCCATGAATCATGTAAGCAGGAGTCTATACTAAAGAAAAAGCCAATTTGGGCCAATTTCCGATGCGGTTTAGTTGAAGTAAACCTGCCACTGTTCAGGTAAGCTCAACAGCATACGTTGCCATAGTAACTGACCTAAACTCAAGCTGATCGCAGTTTTTGGAACGGAAGCTAAAGCGACTTTCCCCGAAAACCACAATGAGGAAAAGAAGTATTTTTGTGTGGGCCTTCTTCCAAATGCCAGTTATCCCTGCTGTTCACAGCTCCCACCTCCTTGTGTGTGTGTGTGTGTGTGTGTGTGTGTGCATAAACAATAATGCCCAGTTTGATTTGTAGCTTTGCCAAGCAGCTTCCCCCACAAGAGCCACTGCCAATGGACCGAACCACACAGAGCAATCAGGCATGGCCTCTCCCTGCTAACCCACCTACCTACCCTTGGGATTATGTGTGTGTGTGTGTGTGTGTGACAGTAACAGCATGGCTGAACAGCCTAATGAACCCTCTCCAAGAACCACCTTGTCCAATTGGTTTATCTCAGAGAAAGCCACACATTGTGCAGTTATTTCTGAACAGGTGTTTGTGGCTTATTCAACAGGCATCCAGTGGAGTAAATACTGCCCTTTATAGTGGTTTAAACACTGAATATTCTACTTCTCTATGACTACTTGAAAGAAACTTCTGCTATTCACTCACTCACGCACTCACTCACTCACTCACTCACTCACTCACTCACTCACTCACTCACACACTCACTCACTCACTCACGCACTCACTCACTCACTCACTCACTCACTCACTCACACACTCACTCACTCACTCACGCACTCACTCACTCACTCACTCACTCACTCACACACTCACGCACTCACTCACTCACTCACTCACTCACTCACTCACTCACTCACTCACTCACACACTCACGCACTCACTCACTCACACACTCACGCACTCACTCACTCACACACTCACTCACACACTCACTCACTCACTCACTCACTCACTCACTCACACACTCACTCACTCACTCACTCACTCACTCACTCACTCACTCACTCACTCACTCACACACTCACTCACACACTCACTCACTCACTCACTCACTCACTCACTCACTCACTCACTCACTCACTCACTCACCCACTCACTCACTCACTCACTCACTCACTCACTCACTCACGCACTCACTCACTCACTCACACACTCACCCACTCACTCACCCACTCACTCACTCACTCACTCATTCATTCCCTCACTCATTCATTCATTCGCATTGTCAAACTTATATACTTATATACTTCAAACTTTATAGTGGTTTAAACACTGAATATTCTACTTCTCTATGACTACTTGAAAGAAACTTCTGCTATTCACGCACTCACTCACTCACTCACTCACTCACTCACTCACTCACTCACACACTCACGCACTCACTTACTCACTCACTTACTCACTCACTCACTCACTCACACACTCACCCACTCACTCACCCACTCACTCACTCACTCACTCATTCATTCCCTCACTCATTCATTCATTCGCATTGTCAAACTTATATACTTATATACTTCAAACTTTATAGTGGTTTAAACACTGAATATTCTACTTCTCTATGACTACTTGAAAGAAACTTCTGCTATTCACGCACTCACTCACTCACACACTCACGCACTCACTTACTCACTCACTTACTCACTCACTCACTCACTCACGCACTCACTCACTCACTCACTCACTCACTCACTCACTCACTCACACACTCACGCACTCACTTACTCACTCACTTACTCACTCACTCACTCACTCACACACTCACTCACTCACACACTCACCCACTCACTCACTCACACACTCACGCACTCACTCACGCACTCACTTACTCACTCACGCACTCACTCACTCACTCACTCACACACTCACCCACTCACTCACTCACTCACTCACTCACTCACTCACTCACTCATTCATTCCCTCACTCATTCATTCATTCGCATTGTCAAACTCTGCATTTTCCTTTCTCTGAATATTAGCTAGCTAGCTAACAAAGTTGATTACGCTAGCAGAGTTAGCCAGCTAGCCAGAAATTGGCCATAAAAACAATTTTTGAAGATTTTTGAACATCAACGATCAAACCTGCTATAAGAGTAGTGTGCTAAATAAAGGTGTGTGTACGCTAATGCCGTGCAGAAAGGAAGAAAGGAAGAAGATTGGCAGAGAATAAAGCCACCTCACAGCTCTTGGTTTCCTAGTATTATTGTGAGCTTGGGCTACTGACTGTACTTGAATTTTCCACTTGTCTTGTCTGATCTACGGTTACTTCCCATTTTCCAAAGACATGCCAGGGGTGGACGGGCTTTTCTAAACTATCCTTAGGTGTGTGTGTGTGTGTGTGTGTTTGTTCATGGTCCCCAAACTGGCCTTCCATCTGGGGATTATTCCTGCCTCACACCCAATGTTCCCAATCCTAAATGATCCTTACCAGAAATATCCATGACTGGCCCATATACTGTACGTCTCATATGTGAGCAGCTTGAACTTCTTATGGTTGAATAATTAGGACAATTTTCCCTCCATGTGTGTGAACAGCATTGAGAATTAGACAATAAACAACTTGTATGAAAAGATTTTCAGTGTGCTTTGTGTTTAATGGACTGCCCTTGGAAACATTTCTTCATACAAATTTCTTTGTGCGTGTGTGTGTGTGTGTGTGTGTGTGTGTGTGTGTGTGTGTGTTCTGCAAGGTCTCCCGGTGGACATTCTCACCAGGCGACCCTAGCGAGAGTTTATTTCCCTGTCAGCAGTGGAATAAATTGGTTCAGTTCTCAACGGGAGAATACTGGTGGTATGACTTAACCTTAAGCTATAATGCAGTCTCAGTGTGTGTGTGTGTGTGAGAGAGAGAGAGAGAGATACACAGGAAATAGCTCTGTACTGTCTTGCATCAGCAAATACCTTAAATTCGACTGCAGTCTGAGTGGGAGTGTTACAGTGATGCACTCAAACGCAATAAATGTGAAATTAGCCACAATGTGGTACCAGTGCTAGCAACAATACACTGATTTAGGATCATCTCCGGTGTTGCTCGTCTCTGCGGATGTTTTCACCACAACTCACTTTTTTTCTTTTCTTTTGTTTGCTTTTAGCTTGCAGCAAAAGTAAATCCTACACTCTAGGTCTTTGATATTCCCTGATAAAGCAAGGACATTTAGCCTAGCGTGTATCTTTTAGTCTCTGTGTGAAGCCAATCACTGTGTCCATTCAGTCTGCCACCAACAGAGCGTCTCACAGGATCTCAGTGTGTTGACAACCCACACAAAACTGACAGGAATTTCAACTGACAGATTTCACACAAGCCAAAATATATATACAGTATATACATATATAACTGCTCTCCTAAAGCTAACTATGGTTTAACGTATTAATAATTTGTAATGATGCATCTTTAATAGCCTGGAGGATAACGCTAGCACAAACAAAGAGCATGAATTGGTTGTAGCGAGCTACAGGATTGCTCACGACACAATATCTACAGGTCTTGTGGCTAATTAGGAACCTAATTTTATGCAAATACACTGTATGTGTGCAAATTTGAACAGATGAGGTGTTTATTTGCATAGTAACGTTTATAACGTTTGGTACAAACTGAATTGTGTGTGAAGTGTGAGAACATGCTAGTAACAATGCTGGTCTTACAGTATGTCTCAGCACACAAGCTTAGTCCAGCTCATCTAGCACTGAAATACTGGATTGTGCAGATACTTTAGATACTTAGGTAAATCAACAATACTATTCATATTAATAATAATAATAATAATAATAATAATAATAATAATAAGAAGAAGAAGAAGAAGAAGAAGAAGAAGAGGTAATAGAATGCATGTGGAATATGTTTACATGTTGCCTGTAGTAGCATGATGTGCAGTTGTGTTACAGTACATGTAGTAACAGTAAAGTTCAGGACTTGTCCATCATAATGAGTCTTAATCCTGAAGTAAGAAGTTCCTCCCAGTCTAATAAGTTCTAACCATCAGGCTGTGGAAGCATTTGTTTGCCTGAAGTGAAGTGAAGTGAAGTGACACATACTCAGAATTCGTTCTCTGCATATAACCCATCCAAAGTGCACACACACACAGCAGTGAACACACATACACACACTGTGAACATACACCCGGAGCAGCGGGCAGCCATTTATGCTGCGGCGCCCGGGGAGCAGTTGGGGGGGTTCGGTGCCTTGCTCAAGGGCACCTCAGTCGTGGTATTGCCGGCCCGAGATTCGAACCCACAACCTTAGGGTTAGGAGTCAAACTCTCTAACCATTAGACCATGACTTCCCCCAGGTAGTTACTGGAATGGGCGGAGTCCTTGGTGATGTTTGAGATGTAAATATAAATCATGACTCCAAACACACGCCAACAACAAAGGACTTCATTTGGGAATAACAATTGAAGCTTTTAGACCAGACCAAGTTAATCAGCAGCAGTGCTCTGATATCAGTGGGTCACTGACTTAATGCACTTGCTTTAAATTACTTCTGCTTAACTTAAAATAGGGTGGATTGCCAGCGAAGATGCCAAGTTGTTTAGCATATATCCGAAAAGCTGATCTCGTTTGTTCTCAATCCCAAATGCCTTCAAGGTTTTGACCTTGTTGTTCCAATACTTTTGGAGGGGAACATATATTCTCATTCCCAAGTATAAGATCCATATTAAAGGAACCAAGGACACGTACTATTCAGTATATTTATGTCATGAGTCGTGTACTGTTAATTAAGCCTGCTGTACAGTTCAACTATTAAACTCTTCATACACTGTTGACCTTTATGTGACAACAGAAACTCTCATGATCCTATTAGTATCTTGAACAGGAAGTTCAGCCCTATGAGTATCACAATGGGGAATGATGATTCATCACAAGTACCAAGAGTAAGTATCAATGTGTGTGTGTGTGTGTGTGTGTGTGTGTAACACTGTTGGAGCAATTGTCATGACTATACACACTCAGAATGACACGATGAGCTGTAAGGTCATGCAGTGGGATATTGTATACAGAGAGCAAGGCTCTGATTCATACACATATGCACACACACACACACACACACACACACACACACACACACACACACACACACAGGTCGCTGGGACTGCAGCTATTATAATTACCGAAGAGAGTTATTAGGTTTGCTGTAGCAAGGTCACACTCAAACGCATAGCTTTTCATTGGTGGTATAGTGTGTGTGTGTGTGTGTGTGTGTGTGTGTGTGTGTAGGGCAGAGAAATGATGTACAATAATATCTCTCAGTGGAGGTGTGGGACGTTAGTCTGTTGTAATGATACTTCCACAGTGTCACAGAGAGGGAGAGAGAGAGAGAGAGAGAGAGAGAGAGAGAGAGAGAGAGAGAGGGATCATTAGCTTCAACACACTTAATGAAAGTCACAGATGAAGTCCACTCTCCTTTAACTGAATCATATTACTCTCTGAGCCCAGGGCATCATTAAAATCATCCCCCTCTTCCTCTTCCAATCTCCCATGTTCCCATATGCAGCTATTCTTTCCTGCTGCTGTTCCTATTTTCTTTCTTTGTCCTTCAGGAATGTCCTTCCCTTGTTCCTGCTCTAACAACTTTGATGGGAGACACCAAGGTAATCTGTTCTTCCTTCTCTAGCTGTCTGTGTGTGTGTGTGTGTGTGTGTGTGTGTGTGTATGTGTGTGTGTGTGTGTGTGTGTGCTTGCTGAAGGTGAGATGGTACAGAATTAGTCTAAAAGTCTATAGAGGATCCACACTATCTGCCAGACTGCCAGGATGAAATGAATGGTCATCATGTTAAGTAAACACACACACACAAACACACACACACACACACCTACACATGACACTAGATCACGAGGCTACACTCAGATACACAATTAGAACAATTAAAACAATGCACCAGAGGCCACCCACAATTATAAATCTGTCCATTTTAACAAATGAATCCAGCTTCATCAAGCTTAATTAGGCCTCACAGATTCTCTGCGCTCAGTTCTGCCAGTTTATAGCTTTATCAGATTCTTGGTGCATTTTAAAACACACTAACTCATTCATTCATCTTCTACCGCTTATCCGAACTACCTCGGGTCACGGGGAGCCTGTGCCTATCTCAGGCGTCATCGGGCATCAAGGCAGGATACACCCTGGACGGAGTGCCAACCCATCGCAGGGCACACACACACACTCATTCACTCACACACTACGGACAATTTTCCAGAGATGCCAATCAACCTACCATGCATGTCTTTGGACCGGGGGAGGAAACCGGAGTACCCGGAGGAAACCCCCGAGGTTAACCACTAAGCCAACGTGCCCCCATTTTAAATGCAATTTTTAAAAAAAAAAAAACATTAAATGGATGTAATTTATAGAATAACCTCAATGCTGCCACGTCGTATCGCTCTAGATTCATTTTCAGCACCATCATCGCAGCTCCGTGGAGAACAGACGGCAGGATTTCTTCTTTTCTTTGATTCGTATCTGAGAAAACGTGACCCGTGTGACATCGATGCGGTTGAGTTCTCTAAAAACAGCCGATCTGAACATATTTTTTATGTAGTTAAATGTCGTAGTGAAATGTACTTAAAGTTAAGAAATTCACTCCTGGCTGTACGCTGTTGTGAAAAATCTTAGTAAAAATATTTAAAGTATCATTCCTTACAATACTATAACCACAGTAAAGTATTAAGCCTTGCAAAATATTACAATTGGTGTCATAAGACATACGTAGGCGAGGTTGTAGGTCCCAGATGTTGTAATAGTTTTAAGGTAATATACAGTATGACTAACATATAAATGTCCACACCTGAGTCAAAGTGTAAACAAGAACAGAAGTTTATTGTGATCATAAACTTAGTAAAAGTAACCAGACTCAGTGCTATCAGGTCTAGTCAGTCTGAGCTCTCTGATCAACAACGTGTGAGGAAGTGAATGTCAAAAGTTCAGCTGAAACATGCCTCATGTAGGGAGTAGGGAGAGACAGCTGAATCAGGCGACCAGCCGGACGGACCTGTTGATTCTGAGATTGAGGGTCTAAGGGAAAAGGAGAACCTGACCTTTAGTAGAAAGAGAGAAGCTAAGGCTTAAAACATGCATGTGCAAGCCCAGTCTGGAAAGTGACAGACTGAGATCATAACAATGGTTTAGTAAGCTTAAGGAGTGAACATAGAACTCACTTATATACAAAGCAACATTATAACAGCAAGGGCTTAGAGAAAACAGCAATACATAACCATAACCAATATAATCGAGAACTTTTATCATAATTCAAACTCATAAAGATAACATACAGTATAATCAATCAATTATATAATCAGAGATGAAGGATGTGATAGCCTGGTGGTTGGGGTGTTGGATTACAATCGGAAGGTTGTGGGTTCGATTCCTACGTCCACCAGCCTGCCACTGCTGGGCCCCTGAGCAAGGCCCTTAACCCTCAAATTGCTCAGTTGTATAAAAATGAGATAAAAGGTAAGTCGCTTTGGATAAAGGCGTCTGCTAAATGCTGTAGATGTGAATGTAAATGTAATCTGTAGAAATCATATTATACAGTATAGAATAGCAAGAAATGAAATGAGGAAACTTACTCACTGTAAGCTGTAAAAGAGGATTAATACACAAGACGTCTGTGTTATGAAAGATTGAGTGGCAAATAACTCAAGAATAAGGAGTGACAAGAAGATCTCTGGAGCACATTTTAACAACGAAGCATATTTTTTTAATAACAATGCAGAAGTATGTCTGGAAAAACAACAGAAAAAATTAAGAGGCAGATTTGTTTCTCTTGTATTAGGGGAAAATTAAAAGGGCAGACGTGTTTTTTTAGAAATAAGGGGGTCGGTTAGAGATTTTGTGAATTCAGGAGAATTTGGAAAGGTCAGGCAGATTACGTGGAGGCACGGTGGCTTAGTGGTTAGCACATTTGCCTCACACCTCCAGGGTTGGGGTTCGATTCCCGCCTCCGCCTTGTGTGTGTGGAGTTTGCATGTTCTCCCCGTGCCTCGGGGGTTTCCTCAGGGTACTCTGGTTTCCTCCCCCGGTCCAAAGACATGCATGGTAGGTTGATTGGCATCTCTGGAAAATTGTACATAGTGTGTGATTGTGTGAGTGAATGAGTGTGTGTGTGTGTGTGTGTGTCCTGTGATGGGTTGGCACTCCGTCCAGGGTGTATCCTGCCTTGATGCCCGATGACGCCTGAGATAGGCACAGGCTCCCCGTGACCCGAGGTAGTTCGGATAAGCGGTAGAAGATGAATGAATGAATAGTGCTTTTAACAGTGGACGGTGTCTCGAAGCAGCTTTACAGACGTATAGAAACCGAATAAAAATTGTAAAGTTTAAAATTAAGTTATTATTTATCTTTAATATTTATCAGGCGTCATCGGGCATCAAGGCAGGATACACCCTGGACGGAGTGCCAACCCATCGCAGGGCGCACACACACTCTCATTCACACACAATCACACACTACGGACAATTTTCCAGAGATGCCAATCAACCTACCATGCATGTCTTTGGACCGGGGGAGGAAACCGGAGTACCCGGAGGAAACCCCCGAGGCACGGGGAGAACATGCAAACTCCACACACACAAGGCGGAGGTGGGAATCGAACCCCCAACCCTGGAGGTGTGAGTCGAACGTGCTAACCACTAAGCCACCGTGCCCCCAAGTCCTATACAAATAATTTAATTTGAACTTTTTACTATATTTTTGTGAGAATTTTTCAAAATTGGTTGGAGAAGGTTGGATCTTCTCTTACAAAATTCCTGACAATTTTTTTATATATATAATAATTACAAATAAGATATTCTTAAATATTCATCAGGAGCTTCTAGTAGACTGTTCTGTAGATTTATGTTCCTCCCTTGATGGGCTGTGGTCCAGTACAGTTTGGCGATTTTCCTGTTTAAAGCACCAGTTATGAATCAGATTTAGTAGGTGTGCCCTCAGGGACTGTTGTTTTTCCACCCCTTGTCTATACAGACTCCATAAAAAGCAATATAGCAGCCATAAAATACTGACCTTAAAGTGAAAAATTGAGTTTGTGTGCAGGTCAGAAAGCTGCTGAGAGCTGCACAAGGTAACTACAACTCTGAGGCGTCAAACTGCAAACGAACGGCTTTGATGGAATCATCACAATAAAACATCTGGTGCGCACGTGCGAGTCCGCTTCAGCGTTTCGAAATTCACGACGACGGCCCACAAAAGCAACCTCCACACCTGCCGTCTTCTCTACAGGAACCCCCTCAGGTGTGTATGCGGATGTTACGTGTGTACGTTACTCTCCTGCAGCGTAGCTTTTCTCTTCTCAGCAGATTTTTTTCCTGCATCGCGATTAGATTTTTTTTTTGTGGCCATTGCACTTTTCTACCCCACAACACACACCAAGCAACCTCAGCATCCATCTGTCATTTTTGTCTACACACTCGAGCATGTTCGCCTACACATATTAAGGAGGGCCTAAGAAAAGATTAAATGTGGCGTTTCCACGACGACCCGACCTACGGAAACATGCCAGGCATCCCGTAGTAATCCAACCGGCCATCTGCGACTCTAAACCTCAGCTCCATGACATCACCGTCTCGTCTCCACTGGGACCAAAGGCCATATTAAAAACTCAACACGTCTGGTTAATAGCTGTCTCCTCTCACTCAAACACACACACACACACACACACACACACACACACACACAATCATGTCTTACTACCTTTGTGAGAAACTTCATTAACATAATCATCATCACTATGTACCTGAGCCTAACCTTTACCTCAGTAACCAAAATAAACCCAAACGTCCTGACAATAATAGGTGTATTTGGACGTCCGCAACAAGATATAAACACAAACACACACACACACACACACCAGAATCTCAATAGTAATCCTACACGGAGGCATATTTAGCAGCTAAAGTCTTGGGAAAACCAATTTTAGAGCTCATCAACTGCAACATTCGTGTAGATAAAAACCACCCTCTCTCTCGCCAACGCACACACACACACACACACACACACACACGTCCAGCAGCATTGATTGGGTGCTATATGCTCACTTGAGGATCAATGCAACATCAGTAAGAGTAAACAAGGCTGTTAAGAGGTCAAGGCAGCATATCAGTCTCTCTCTCTCTCTCTCTCTCACACACAGACACACACACACACACACACACAAACACACACACAAAGATTATTCCCTAAGGTCCTAAACTCGCAAACAGATACTGAAGCATGGTATGATGTCATTTTCATCTCCAATCATCAGATCATCAAACCGTACCCTGAAGTATGAGAGGAGATGAGGCTCGGTGATGAAATCTGGCTCTGATGTGATTGATTTTAGATCAGCAGCCTTCACATCAGTGCGACTCGAGAGAAATCTTGGCTCTGGACTACAAACACAAATAAATCTGCAGTTGCGAGAAGATTTAATTATCTCTAATATCGAAGATCTTTCATTATTGACGCTGAGCCTGCTGAAGATCCTTGATGTTTTGAAGAGGAGGAGAGCATGGGTAAGAAATAGCTGAAGGTGTAGAACGTTCATAAAGAAAGATCTGCTACTGTATGATTTGTTTTCTGCTATGGCTTTGTCTACTCTACAGGTGAAGAGAATTAATCACTTCATGATAGCCTTCTAGCTGCTTCCCACAATAATTCAGAAGATGTTTTTTTATTCCTTCTGGACAGATTGGTCTTTGGGATTAAAGTCCCGCCTTTGTAATACCTGCTCCACCTTTCTTTCAGCTTCTCCAGTTTTGTTCTTCTAATGATTCTTTTTACACTATTTAAGTTACAATCTCGGAGATCATGAAGATCTGCTTGGAAGACCTGGCGGTTTCTATAGTTTCTATAGTATGATGCTACTGTACCATCCCCATGCTTCACAGCTGTGATGGTGTTCTCCAGAATTAAGCCCATTATCATTAAGGTCATGATGCTACCATCCCTTGTGCTTCCCTCCGTGTTAGTTTTCGTCAATTAAATGCCTCAAGATTTTTTTTGGTGGTTTGTGGATGTACATATTTGACATCTGTTCCCTAACTCCTCCTCCTCCATCTCGGGGTTCAGTTCTGAAGTGTTTTGATGTGCGATACGGTGTGTGTGTAGAGGTGGAGAGAGAATATTTTGGACCATCATTCATCCCTGAGAGTTAATTTGAGCCTCTGTCCTGAATTAAATGTCTCTGTTTTTTTTTTATTTTATCTGCATTCAGTTATTTGTACAAATGCTCCTGGTAGCTTCAGGGAGAAATCAGACCTTTTTTTTCTGAGGTCCTGGTCGTGTAGTTTGGATTTTGCTATGGTGTCAAAGTCAAAAAGGTACAGACTCCAAAGGAGAACCCTTAAATACAGCCAGAGCCACACTCCTAATCACCTCCTAATTATCACAAAAGTCATCACACCAATTTTTGGAATCTTCCAGACTGTTTAAAGAGACGTTTAATTTAGTGTATGTAAATGTTTGAGCCAATGGAATTAGCGATTAGTGAAATAGCGAATTAAAGGTAATGTTCTGAAGAGGAGAAGAGCATGGGTAAGAAATGGGTTTGTTTTGTCAACAAAGCAGACGTCCTAATTGACGTGACGAAGGAATCGCAAGGGATTGATGATCTTGGTGTAAAATGTAAATCTTTGGCGTCAGCGGTGTGAATCTCAGCATCTTTTTATAAAGTCGAGTACAAAGGTTTGCATCCTCAATTACAAGATGTTGATATTTAGTGCGTCAATTTTCCTCAATAGTAGTTTAAGGTGTTATTAGCAGAGGTGGGAGTAAGTCACACGTGCGCGAGTCACAAGTAAGTCTCGAGTCATGAATGTCGAGTCAAAGTCAAGCCGAGTCTTTTTTAATACTTGTCAAGCAAGTCTCAAGTCTCAAATTTGCGACTTAAGTCTGAGTCGAGTCAAGTCGAGTCCCCCATCTCTGAGTCATTTAACTCAAGTCCGAGTCAAGTCTCGAGTCATGAATGTCGAGTCAAAGTCAAGTTGAGACATTTTTTAATGTTTATCAAGTAAGTCTCAAGTCTCAAATTTGCGAATTAAGTCTGACTCGAGTCAAGTCGAGTCCCCCATCTCTGAGTCATTTAACTCAAGTCCGAGTCAAGTCTCGAGTCATGAATGTCGAGGCAAAGTCAAGTCGAGCCTTTTTTAATATTTATCAAGCAAGTCTCAAGTCTCAAATTTGCGAATTAAGTCTGACTCGAGTCAAGTCGAGTCCCCCATCTCTGAGTCATTTAACTCAAGTTCCGAGTCAAGCCTCAAGTCATGAATGTCAAGTCAAAGTCAAGTCGAGTCTTTTTTTTTATATTTGTCAAGTAAGACTCAAGTATCAAATTTGCGACTTAAATCTGACTCGAGTTCCCCATCTCTGAGTCATTTAACTCAAGTCTGAGTCAATTCTCGAGTCATGAATGTCGAGTCAAAGTCAAGTTTAGTCTTTTTTTAATATTTGTCAAGCAAGTCTCAAGTCTCAAATTTGCGACTTAAGTCTGACTCGAGTCAAGTCATATGACTCGAGTCCCCCATCTCTGGTTATTAAGACTGAAAAAAGACCAGGTATTGGTACATCTCCCTGTCTGAACATCCTCTAATAACCCGTGCTGGAAATTTACAGCTTTCCTTAGGTTTTACATAAGCAGTGTATCACGTATATTTCATGGGTGTTGTTTGGATGTAATCTGTTCTGAAAGTCTTTTCAGAGGTCGATTTCTTCGAACCAGAATCTACAGGATGATAGTTCTTACAAATTATTGGGTCATCCATCCGATGACAAAGTGGACCGGACGGTTTGACATGTTTCAGTTGTTCTTCATTAGCAGTTGTTCTGCTCTCTCTTTAGAATCAGCTCAATGGAGTTTCCTTCATCAGAAACACTGAGCTCACTGACATTTTCAGAGCTACAATGACCAGTTTTGAGACCCTTCTAAAGGTTGTTGAGAAGGAAGGAGGCAAGATTATTGACTGAGATTTTTGGTTTATTGAACCATTGATGTCTGTTATCCATCATTCTCATGCCAAAGGGAGTCATGAAGAGCATCAGGGAGAGACTTAGTCATATTTCTTTAAGGTCAGAAAGCAAATTGTGACTAGTCAGACTAAAACTGAGTGACTGAGTAAGCATATGGTTCCAATATGAGCTGAAGCGACTTTCAGCGATTTTCATCTGTATCATCTTTGTAATCTGTTTCGTCTTTCTTTGAAGTCGCCGTGGTCGACATTAGCAGAATTACTTTAAACTGCGGATATTTCTTTTTTTTTTTTTTTTTTTTTTTTTAAATCTGAAGATCTTAACCTCAACCTCTCTCTCTTTCTTCTCTTTCTCTCTCGCTAAATTTCCAGTTCAGTCCCTTAATCACATCCTGACCTTGGCTTGCCATCCCTCCTGCACACTCATTAACCACAGCCATTAATTATTACTTGCCCTCGTTCCCTTTATTTTTGGCTAATTCCTACCCTCCTGTGTTTGCAGTGCCCGTTCCGCAGTGAGGCTGACCTTCCTGATGGAGGTCGATACATCTAAACGTGCACCCCGTAATCAAATTTTTGCTTCCAAAAACATCTGCTTTGAGGGCTTCGGAACATTGTTTTTTAAAAAAAAAAAAAAACGCGTCTGTCCCTAACCAGTCTCCTTAACTGATGCAGTCGGATGATGATTACAGGCTTGTGCTGTGATTTATAATTGTGTTGAATGGAGGTGAGGAGTGATGAGCATGGGAAAGACAGAGTCAGGGTTGAATTCTACTTATTGCGTTTTCAGTGCTGGTAAAGGATCACTAAGTGGACAAAACTATGTACGTAGCCATGGAAAAGGTCACTTTGGTGAAAATGCTCAGTAAAAAAACATATTTTGTTGTATTAAGAAGGCTCTTTGGTGTTTATATGCTATAAGTGGTTTATTGCTTCAAGATTATATTCTCTGATTAGCTTTCTTATCATCTGTGTTGCTATTAGCTTAAAGGCGAAGTGCACGATGTTGGAAAAATGCTTCAGAAAACTGAATCGGGCCGACTAACAAAACAAACGTGTAGCCAATGAGCAGAAAGGGGCGTGTCTTGTCAGTATGCGGTGGAGAGAGCGTGTTCAGTGCGCATGTGTGATATTAGCATAAAGCGATTGAAACACTGACATGACGGATACCTGCCGTTACCTCTGCCTCGGGTTCTAGGTGTCGAACATCGTCTTCCGCGTGAAACGGAGCTAAACCTTTCACGGTACAACACACAGTACTACAAAAACACATCTGTATTACCATAGTATTACTCATTGTGTTCATTTACGGATAAAAATATCCCCTCGGTCAGCCGCCCCAGCAGGTTCCGCCATAATAGTTACGTATATACAGTATGTGTGGGGCGGAGCTATCAAAACAGGGGTGACACCCATTTGGGTTAGGGGCGTGTTTGTTTTGGTGATTTCAAATTCTTTCAAACATCATGCACCGCACCTTTAATAAAACTCACAGCATTTACGCTAAGTCTCTTGTTCCTAGATTTTAGAGGAGCGACAAAAGACCAGCCCCGCTGTGTTTACCTGCGTCGGCTACAAGCATCCGGCTATCATCCAGTTATTAAAAAGTTACGACCTTTTTCAGCTTTTCTGTATGTTGTTACGATAGCAATCTGTACCAACCTAAGCCAGGTCAAAGAAGATGCAAGTGATCTTTCTAAACTAATATACTATAAATTAATTATATCATGGTTAAATGAATTTGTTGTTTATTTATGACATGATTTCAAATCTACTATGAAAAGATTGGCTTAATTATGGTTTTCACGTAGCGCTTGGTAGAAAAATAAATCAGGATTAAACAAACTAAAGGTTTGTGTTCAGTGACATTTAATGAACGTCATGATCACACATATTACCGCGCAACACGTTATTTGACATTAGCTGTGCTGTATATGTGTAGAAGTTCAAGTTCAAGTTCAACTTTATTTGTATAGCACATTTACAAACAGCCACACGGCTGACCAAAGTGCTTCACAGTGCGTTTGACATTGCACATACACTTAAAAATACACACATACACAATAAAATAGTTCAAGAAACTAAAATAAGAATTATTAAAAAAAAAATAATAATAACCAGTTTAAAAGAAAGTGATATAAATATAAACCATAAGATATAAACAGACATAAACCCCTGGGCAATCATGTAAAGTCTAGAGAAAATAAGTGGGTCTTTAGCATGGACTTAAAACTAGAAACGGAGGGTGCCGTCCTAATCTCTAGTGGCAGGGAGTTCCATAGTCTAGGACCGGCCACAGAAAAGGCACGCTCTCCTCTATGCATGAGCCGTACACGAGGGACCACCAACATGGCCTGGTCAGATGAACGAAGACTTCTAATAGGAGAGTAGGGATGAAGAAGTTTAGATAAGTAGAGAGGAGCGGTATTATGGAGAGACTTATAGACAAAGAGTAAAATCTTAAAATCTATTCTCTGAGAAATCGGCAGCCAGTGTAGAGATTTGAGAACGGGAGCGATGTGTTCATGTTTGTGACAACTAGAGAGAAATCTGGCAGCAGCATTTTGAACGAGCTGGAGACGCGTAATCTGAGTTTTACAGTAGATATACCGCAATATAAAGAGTTACAGTAATCTAAGCGAGAGGTTATAAACGCATGAACAGCCATTTCTAAAGTCTTAGGGCTAAGAAAGTGTTTAATTGCATTGTGTCGTATAACATTGCATTTGGTGTGTGAAGATGTGCCATTTAACTCAATTTGAAGGTTTTATGTTTCACAAACATTGGATTCTGGTTTGAATATTTATTCACCATATTCACCAAAATTAAACATTTGATTAATTAACATTAAAACTGTATGTTAATTGTTTCTGCAATTTCTGGAGCACGATCCCAAGAATTTCACTCACCAAGGCACATGTGCTGTGTGATATGACAATAAAAGTGACATGACTTGAAAACAGTTCTGTGATTCAAAGGATGTGTAAAGTGAAAGCGGTGCCATTACTTTTGGGAATTATATCTGTATGTAGATAAAGCTGCGAGATGTTTTGAAATGACGTGTTTCTGAAGTTTTATAGAGTTTAAATTTTCCTTTTCTTATCTAAATCTGCATAATAATAATAATAATAATAATAATAATAATAATAATAATAATAATAATAACTAGATCTGTAAAGTTTGTCACGACAAACTTTGATGTTGGCTTTGATGAAGCAAGTATTCTCAAAGGCCGGTGCTTTATGGAGGCGAGTGGACATAAGGGACAGTTTTACTTTTAGAAGCAAGTGGACAGAAAGCTAGGATGCCAAAACATTTGGAGGCAAGTGGAGACAAGCATGTGACATCATCTGAATACTCTTGAGGAAGTTCCCCTCATTGTTCTGAATGTTTTGATATGTCACATGTCCATGTTGTGCTAATTTTTGATTTTGCATGTATTGGGGGCGGGGCTGCGGGACAACCAGAAGGCCATTCGGTACACCAATTTAAAACTTTGTTCAGAGTATCACCCTAAAGGAGCTGGCCGAGTTTGGTGTAAATAGTTCGAAAGCTTGCCGAGTTATAAACCTCCGAAGTTTATAATGGGAGTCTATGGGAAAAAAGGCCATTTTGAGAAAAAAAGAGTACCGGAAGTACCGGTACTCGGTACTGGAAGTACCGGTACTCAGACCGCTTAGAAAAGTAATAGCAACAAACTTCAGACCAGGGTCTACAACATATCCGAATTTGGTTCATGTGGCTTGAAAGCCCTAGGAGGAGTTACTCTTGATATATTTTTGTCTAAGCTTAAATAGGAAAACAGAATGTCGGCTTCTACAAAGCTACATAATTAATGTCAATTGGATATAATCAAATATATATAAATATATAAAACAAGCGACGGAACCATTTTCTAACACCGGCGCTACTCTTCTCTTCTTTACTTCTTCTTTCTTTCTGCATTTAAGTTCAAATGAAGCAAAAGGATCATCATCACTCCTCGACTCCCTACAGTGTTCTCCAGCAGGTTCTGTTTTCCTGCCTGTCACCTATAACCCATCTATTTTGTGTTTAATATTACAGGAATTAAATTTAAAACCTGGAAGGAATTAAATCATGTGTGAAGCTGAAAGTAATAAATACACCATGGAGCTCAGCAGCTACGGAGCTGCGATAATAAGGAATAGTTTTGAAGACTGGAAAAATGTCACCTGATCTTTCTACCTATAGACTGTTGTGTGTGTGAACATCTCGCATTTAGTACTTAATGTAGTCTACCAACAAACATCACATTATTTCTACATTCTGATGTTTAATGTGAACATTAAAGGTGAGGTCTCCGTTGTTTGAGAAACGCTTCAGAAAACTGCGTCGGGCCGCCAAACAAAACAAAAACAAAACTAACGTGTAGCCAATGAGCAGAAAGGGGCGTGTCTTGTCAATATGGGCGGAGAGAATGCTCAGTGCGCATGTGTGACATTAGCAGCGAGCGGTTTTAACATTGACACGGAGGATAAAAACAAAGAAAGAAAGCGAAGAAAGGCTTACGATAAGGTAAGAAGTAGGACGTGTTAATATAGGATCAGCTTTCCAGCGCTGGAGAGAACTGAAGGAGCAGGAAGGCCTGCGATGGGACGCCGAGGCGCTTTTTTCCTTCTCGATAGGTGAGTAACGTTGGTTTTGCTTTGTTACACAGAACTAATATATGTCTTTGTCCTTTACATGATTATGCTTGTGTGTCATTTTTGCTTGTTTGTTTATCTGCAATCGTATTGTTCTTCCCTTCAGCTATGATGAAGACACATTTCTTTCTATTAGTTGCCTGGGTTACGTATGTATGTGTGGGCGGAGCTATCGATACAGGGGTGGGACCCGTTTGGGTTAGTGGCGTGTTTGTTTTGGTGATTTCAAATGTCAACATTGGCTTTCAAACAACGGAGACCCCACCTTTAACTGAAACTTTTTACATTGTGCTGCTCTTACACGATTGGCTGATTGAATAACTGCATGAATGAGCAGTATAAGTGTTCTCGATTTCTTCGTTATTTCTTTCTTGCTATTTTTATTGTTTATAATATGATAAACCAGAACATAAAACTCACCGGTTGTTCTTTTTTAAGGTCTCTTATTGCTTCTATCACTTTGTTTCTTTCCCTTATTTCTTCCTCATAAACTCTCACTCGGCTTTCGGAGTCGTTCTTGTTCTTCTCTTCTGCTCTTGCGGTCGTGAGCCGCTGGCTTTAAAGCATTTGCTGTTAGCAGCTGCCACCCTCTTTATTATTTGGTAATACATTGCCTTCATCCCTTTTTGTATTTCTCCGACAGGTCACAAAAGGGGCTTCACATTCAGTGCAGAAAGTTAGTGTGAGTATGTGAGAGTACTTTCAAAAAGCATAGAAGAGGGTTAATACTGGACTCTGGATGAGGCAATCTACAGCTTTTACATAGAGCTGGTGGAGGCCAGGGCTCACACCATTTTACGGGTCACTTCATATGGAGAAATTAGATTTGGGGGCTGTATTATGAGATTGCAGTGTGTGTGTGTGTGTGTGTGTGTGTGTGTGTGTGTGTGTGTGTGTGTGTGTGTGCATGTGTGCATAAAATACAGATTTGCCTGCCTAGAACCTAGAAAAAATAGCTTATATAGTTGTTTTAAATAATCTGACAAAATAAACCCACTGTATAGCCACATTACACATAATAGACTATATATAAGTCTAAATCATTTAAAGATAATACATTAATGGAATTTGGTAGTCAAATTTATACACAGTTGTGTGATTGATGACCTTAATCAGGGGCCTGAGGATTGAAAACTGGGATTCGAACTCACAACCTTCTGGTCAGTAATCCAACACCTTAACAACCATTAACAAGAAGCAAGGTAATATTAACTAGTATAATAAACTAGTAATTAAAAAGGTTTCATGTGAGCCGGGAAGTGCATTAAGCTTCCTTAGATAGATAGATAGATAGATAGATAGATAGATAGATAGATAGATAGATAGATAGATAGATAGATAGATAGATGGATGGATGGATAGATAGATAGACAGAGATAGATAGATAGACAGAGATAGATAGATAGACAGAGATAGATAGATAGATAGATAGATAGACACACACAGAGATAGATGGATAGATAGATAGATAGATAGATAGATAGATAGATAGATAGATAGATAGATAGATAGACACACACAGAGATAGATAGATAGATAGATAGATAGATAGATAGATAGATAGATAGATAGATAGATAGACACAGAGATAGATAGATGGATAGATAGATAGATAGATAGATAGATAGATAGATAGATAGATAGATAGATAGATAGATAGATAGATAGATAGACACACACAGAGATAGATAGATAGATAGATAGATAGATAGATAGATAGATAGATAGATAGATAGATAGATAGATACACACACAGATAGATAGATAGATAGATAGATAGATAGATAGATAGATAGATAGATAGATAGATAGATAGATAGATAGACACACAGATAGATAGATAGATAGATAGATAGATAGATAGATAGATAGATAGATAGATAGATAGATAGACTTTTTCTCATACACTCCCAAGCTGGTAATACTGTACATAATGCATATTGAAACCAAACTGATTGATTTTCTTGTCAGTGTGAACAAACAAATATTAATATAATATAATAATGGAGTAAAACAAGAAATTGTTGTTGATGATTTCATGCTGGTCAGAGCTCACATTCCCTGACGTTTGTTGCATGTCAACATATAATTAATAAACTGCAACAAGCATTTGGAGATATAGAGGCACAGAAAGCTCATTTCTTTACCCTTTGCTCGTCTTTTCCGTCTTTCCTGTGGGACGCTTAATGCCCTTGCTGCTGCAGTTAGACCTGCTGCAATGGAGAGGAAAAAGACTGCTGTGGGTTGGTTACAAACGACTCACGGACTGATGCCAATTTAAGACCCAGTAGTTGGAAACCTCTGCTCTAGGAGGTCTCATGTGTGGGCAAACTAGCAGCGAGAAATCCTACACAGCTGAACCAAATGATGCCCAGATGCATTATTAAGCCCGGTTGCTAAACTACATTAGAGTGCTGTTTAAATTTGAGTGGTGGCGCGGGTGTATCTTCGGTCGAGCCGTACAACACGATACACTCTCTCTCTCTTACTCTTACTTCTAAACCATGACTCTCATGCTTTTTCATGACCAAATTGTTATGCATTCTTCCTTCACTTGAATTAACATCTACCTTCTTTTTTGTCTCTACCTTTTTTCTGACGTTTCGCCGATCAGGAGACGCGGCTCTGATTTATTCAAGCCTAATAAACTATGACATCATGACGCAGGGTGCTTTTGCATGATCTCTCTAATTGCAAGTGACACCGCAGTATATTTCAACAAGCAGTGTGACAATTTGTCAGAAACGATTCTTCAAATGCACAAAGATGAGACACGGCTGCTATGCCGTTCGAGCACACTAGAGCCCCGTCTCTGAACATCCTGCTTCATAGAAAACAACTTCCTGCATTCACACACTTCCTCTGATGTCTTGAGCAATTCTCTCGCTCCTCTCTCTTTCTTTGATGCCCCCGTTCTTTCTTTCATCCCCTCCCTTTTCTTGCTAGCTCTGTGAATGGGCAGTAAATAAAGCCGGCTGGAAGAAAAGAAGCAGCAGATGTGATGACACACTGCACAGAGAATCGATGCTTGTGCGTTTCCCTCTCGGCCCACGTGCGTCTTTTTCCCTCTTTCGTTATACGGCTTGTTGCTGTGTTAGAAATGGACGTGAAGATTGTGGACTGGAATACGTACATGCACACGTACGTTCTTGGCACGCATAGGTTCTCCGTGCCACTAATCAGCACACAGTCTGTTTTTGTTTCTGGTTTTCTCGTGACCAGTCGGCTAGCCACAAAGCATCCCAGATATGTGCTACAGCCCATATGTGTGTCTGGGGTTAAACAACATCTCAGGATGTTGGTATGGATACACCATAGAAGTTCCCTCAAAATAATCACATTGCTATGTTTAAAAGATCGCTTTAACATTTTAGAATATACAGTACTAGAACATCTTGCAGCGCTCCACAGGTAACGCTAATGCATTCAAAGATGACTGAAAGGTGTGTTCGAGAAGTTGAAGAGAGAAATAAATTTAAATTTACAGTAAATCAAAAAATATTTTAATTTACAGCAACTCAAATTTTGTAAATGTTGTGTTTTTCTTTCGGTTCAGAGATAGCGTTTCGGACCTACAGACAGACAGACAGACAGACAGACAGACAGATAGATAGATAGATAGATAGATAGATAGATAGATAGATAGATAGATAGATAGCTAGATAGATAGATAGATAGATTTCACCAGGGACACACGCACACAGACAGACAGACACACGCACACACAGACAGACAGACACACGCACACACACAGACAGACACATGCACACAGACAGAACAACACACACACAGACAGACTGACAGACACACAGACACACGTACACACGTACACAGACAGACAGACATACGCACAGAGAGACAGACAGACACACGCACACAGACAGACCAACACACACACAGACAGATAGACAGACACACAGACACACGTACACAGACAGACACACGCACACAGAGAGACAGACAGACAGACAAACACATGCACACAGACAGACACACGCACACAGATGGACAGACAGACACACAGACACACGCACACAGACAGACAGACACACGCACACACAGACAGACAGACACACGCACACAGACAGACAGACAGACAGACACACGTACACACGTACACAGACAGACAGACATACGCACAGAGAGACAGACAGACACACGCACACAGACAGACCAACACACACACACAGACAGATAGACAGACACACAGACAGACAGACACATGCACACAGACAGACAGACAGACAGACAAACACATGCACACAGACAGACACACGCACACAGATGGACAGACAGACACACAGACACACGCACACAGACAGACAGACACATGCACACAGACAGACACACGCACGCAGACAGACAGACAGACAGACACACAGACACATGCACACAGACAGACAGACAGACAGACAGACAGACAGACAGACACATGCACACAGACAGACACACAGACACATGCACACAGACAGACAGACAGACACACAGACGCACGCACACAGACAGACAGACACACACAGACAGACAGAAACACACACAGATGCATGCACACAGACAGACAGACAGACAGACACACAGACAGACAGACAGACAGACACACAGATGCATGCACACAGACAGACAGACAGACAGACAGACAAACAGCCAGACAGACACATGCACACAGACAGACACACGTACACAGACAGACAGATAGATTTCACCAGGGACACACAAACCACATAGTATTCACATTCTTGACTTTCAGTGAACAATAAAAAGAAGTGGGAAAAAAATTAAGTGCTTTATGCCAGACATCAGACATAACATTCTTAAATAGTCTAAACAGTTTGATCTATGATCTCTGTGAATGATGATCGTTACACTCCAATCATGCAGAGGACCACGTGAACTGTGCTAACCTCAATCTTCGCAATCAGTAGCACAAAAAAAAAATGGATAATGAAATGTTACTAAACTGATCAGGTTGATCGGTCAAAAGTTAATAGTCATCTGCATACAGAGCTTCATTATAACGTTAGGGTCAAGAGAACAAGCCTAATGATCAGCGTAGAGCCTTCGAAAGACATGAAGGACTAAAGATGAAGAAGGAAGTAAAATGTTGTGTAAAAAGTGCACTGTGAATATAATTATAGTATCGTTAAGTCCGATTCTAGCTATTGATCTGTGATATAGACGCTTGTGCATTAAAACTCATCCATGCTTTATTGTTGTTAAATGCTTGTGACATCTTGTCGTATTAAAGAGGATCAGTGTGTATACATTACACAACAATAATTTCTGCATTGCAATTTCCAAGCCGTGGCTTTAGACATTTCTAACAGCAGTATTTAGCAGAGACGCACTTTTCTAGACATAATTTAGTTGTTGCGTGCTTCCTGACTAAATCGTGAGTGCTTGATGGCTTTAATATAAGCTTGGTTTCCTTCAGCCGTGCCGCTCGACTGTGTAATAATATTTCATTGAGCGATACAGCACCGTGGCTAAATATACACCACCAATTCGAGCAACTGGAAGTCATTTAACAATTTTAACACCATTCTTAACTCCAGGTTAATATTTTTTAGAACTCAATATTACAGGCACACCGGCATAATTTATCTTGTATATAATATTGCATGAGATGCTGGCACACGTGTCGTCTTGTGTTTAAGGCAGTTTTAAAGTTTTGTGCAATTTATAATGTGGCAGAAAAGAACATGACTCTGGTAATGAGTCAAGAGAGTCTTAAAGCCCAAGTACCAGAAAGGCCCAAGCACCAGAGGGGCAAAAGCACAGAAAGACCCAAGCACCAGAGGGGCCCAAGCACCAGAGGGGCAAAAGCACCAGAAAGTCCCAAGCACCAGAGGGGCAAAAGCACAGAAAGACCCAAGCACCAGAGGGGCCCAAGCACCAGAGGGGCAAAAGCACCAGAAAGGCCCAAGCACCAGAGGGGCAAAAGCACCAGAGGGGCAAAAGCACCAGAAAGGCCCAAGCAGCAGAGGGGCAAAAGCACCAGAAAGGCCCAAGCAGCAGAGGGGCCCAAGCACCAGAAAGACCTAAGCACCAGAGGGGCCCAAGCACTAGAAAGACCCAAGCACCAGAGGGGCCCAAGCACCAGAAAGGCCCAAGCACCAGAGGGGTCCAAGCACCAGAGGGGCCCAAGCACCAGAAAGACCTAAGCACCAGAGGGGCCCAAGCACTAGCAAGACCCAAGCACCGGAGGGGCCCAAGCACTAGAAAGACCCAAGCACCAGAGGGGCCCAAGCACTAGAAAGACCCAAGCACCAGAGGGGCCCAAGCACTAGAAAGACCCAAGCACCAGAGGGGTCCAAGCACCAGGTGGGTCCAAGCACCAGAGGGGCCCAAGCACCATTTATTTATGTACTGAATACTCCTTAGAAAATATTGCATTATATTGTGCTAATTTAAGTGTGACAGATTGTAGTATTGTAATGTAAACCTTTATCATGTAGTAAAAAGATCAGGTGAAGCAGGTTTTTACCATAATTCTTCAAAAATGTGGAAGCGTTTACCTATTAGTATAATACCAAATATTCTTATTAAAAAAAAGAAAAAAAAAGTAAAATCATTTTGAATTTGATTAATATATTTTGTTTTTCTTTTGGATCTTATTTTCAATTTAGCATTTCAATGAGTCTTTTTAGATCTGAACTCTCTGGTCACTCATCTTCCTCCTCAGGAACAAACCTTGGCTGCTATGTGCGGAAAAGCAAAGGCTAAAGGGAAAAGGCTAAAGCTAGCCACTGTTTGTTTAGCAGAATGAGTTTTTGCCTGTTCAGGACTAGTGTTATAGCAGCTAGCATTTTCTAAATGAGATTAGTGAAGCTGAGTAGTTCTGTAACACTGTGTTCTTGTGTGTTCTGTGCTGAAATGAAGAAGACTAACTGCAATAAGGTCGCAGTGTTCCAGTGCCAAAGTCGTGTAAATGATGTGTGTGTGTGTGTGTGTGTGCGTCACTGACCGTATGCTCGTGCACATGAAAAGGATTTATTATGGAAAGGCGACCCGAGTAGTGCCTAAATGTAATGATCGCACAGGGGCTTGTTATGACAGAGTCCACAGGATGAACACAGACCTGGCAACCTGAGTTTATATACTCAAAAAAAAACTGGGATCAGAGAGAGGGTGGGGGGGGGGGGGGGGAATCGGGGGTCATACAAAATGTAATAAGTAAGAGTTGGATCCTGTTTGCATTCCCAAGAACACCTTGGCGATCTACTCTAACACATGAGGAAAATTTCATAAGGTTGCAGTGATCGTTGAATAACTTCAGTAAAGAAATTACACTTTCACCAAAGCAGGCGGGGAAAAAGAAGCTTCCTGGATGAACAGGAAGTTGAGTTGGATAGGTACAGATTAGCTATCTCACCAGAATCATGTGGGAACCTGATTTCCCCAATCTCTCATCATCATCTCTCTGTCCTCTCATCAAAAGCCTTTTCTATCTAATGAACCGACACTTGTTAGCCCATCTCCTCATGTCTCGCTCCCTCTCTCCTTCTCTCCTTCTCTCTCTCTCTCTCTCGGTACGTGTGTAATTAAGTGGGCTGTAGATCGGGAGCTGTTATCCCCAGTGTATCGCCACATTTATCATCATGCCTCTCTTTCTCTTGCGTTTGTTCATCACGATGAAGCTCTCAGCTGGGAGCTCAAATCGCTCTCCAGAATAGCAGCTGTGAGCAATAAGGGCTCATTCGCACTTTTTTTTTCCCATGATTATTATTATTTATATATATATTTATTTATTTTTTATATCTCATCTTACTTTTCCCATACAAGCACATATACAGGATCTCACCCGGAGTCATGATGAAATCTTTTTCATTCAAAAGAACAGGCAGGCAGGCACTAGAGAGACAGCACGACTCCATTAGAAAGAAAAAAGATAAAGGAAAAAGAAGAAGAAATGTTTGTCAGAGTGACTGTGCGAGAGAAAGAGCGTCAGATTGAATGTCTGTCAATGCTTCCACTGATGAGAAAAGTATCATGACTTAAACTTATTTGCTACTAGCGGTTACATGCTAGCGATCTGTATGTACTTGTTCAAATTAGCCTGCTATGCTAATCACAAGATAATCAGAAACATTTTGTCATTCGTGTCCGTTTGAAAGACATTTTTTTTATCACGATCGCTACCTCACCGATGTTAAACACAAATACTGTACATATGCGGCTCTTACCGCGTAGCAATAATGGCGGCAATTTCAAAGCAATTCTTCATTTTTTCGTGTCTACTGTAATTAGCTTTTGTGTTCAAATTCCTTCATTTTTGTTTCCCTGTCTTTTTCCCTGAGGCGTTTGTCATTTCCATTCTCATTTAATTTCGTCCTTTGCGACTTTTAATTGCTAAAATATCTACCGTCACGTCAAGAGCGACGATCACTTGAAATAAATAAGGTCATAAAGGAAAACTGTAATGTACTGTGAGTGCTTCGATAATAAAATATCACGTTATATTAGGCGAGGACGAGCAGATGCATGTTAATTACTGGAGCAGACACGAGGCACTGAAACACAAAGCTGCTAAATGAAGTTAGCAAAAGTGTGTGTGTGTGTGTGTGTGTGCGTTTGTGTGAGTCTGGATGATGTGTTTATATACAGCGTCATGCTGTGATGCACTCGCTCTGTCTGAATCTCTTTTCCTCTGTCTTTCCTCCTTCACTGCATGTATTTGGTGAAATCTTGAAGATTGTAAAGGGTCACATTTGCCCGCTGATGAAGAGTACAGTGTAAATGTTTATGTGTAAGTACACGGTACGACTGAAGTGGCGACTGTGACGCACCATAATCAGCCTCGATTACACTTAATTATATTATAATAGCAAGCTTCAATTTCTGCATCTGAAAGCACCAAGCGCATGAAGTCTCGTGTCCGAGCTGACCATATGTTCGTCTGAGAAACATGTACGCACACACACACACACAGTCACCCCCCCCCACACACACACACACATATACACGCAGAAAGTGCAGTGAGGGCGTGCAGTTTAAATGGAGTGTAATGGTGTGTACTAGACCCCTGTAACAGCCCATTAGGCACACAAAGTAAGTTAATCTAATCTAACGTCTCTCGCTTTTTCCTGCCGTACAAACACACACGCGTACTCAAAGAGCCTGTATCCCGAACGCCACTTCACACGTGCACATGCCTTGACTCAGGAGCTGAAGATGTTTACATTACACTCCATTAAAGAGTTTTCAAAACGGTGGAGGGGAACAGGAAAGATCCACGTAAATATCTGTGAATTGGTATAATTATAGTAATGACAGGAGCGTTTGCTTATTCATTACAGTAGCTACACTGTGTAGGCTACGTCATGGAGGATCCTTTAGGGAACAAGAGGCTTCATAAAACACAAACACACACCGGTACCATGTAATTACACATCGTGTTATGACTCTCGGACACCACGGACACCGAGGAGATTGAGACGGTGATGGCATCCATGAAAATATTCAGGGTTTCTGGATGAAAATGTAAAACCTTCAGCTACATTTAAGCAGAATTTACATTTACAGCATTTGGCAGATGCTCTTATCCAGAACGACTTATATTATCTCATTTTTATACAGCTGAGTAATTGAGGGTTAAGGGTCTTGCTCAGGGGCCCAACATTAGTAGCTTGGTAAACCTGGGATCGAACTCACAACCTTCTGATTGGTAGCCCAACACCTTAACCAGTAGGCTACCATTTGCCCTATGCGAGTGGGTCTAATTGTGCATTAAAAATATCCTGCTTGGCTGAACACAGAGAATACACAAATTTCAAAAGCGCTAGTCAAATAAAATGAAATTGAATTAAAGTGTCTTTAAATCTTATTGTCAGGAGACTGCAAGCTCAAATCCCAACACCACTACAGCCATCTGTGCCTAGACGTCCAAGATCTAATTACTGGACATGATCGTAATAGTTTTCCTCTCTCCACTGTACATGAGGGTGATTTTAGCCATTTGTGGACAAAGACAGCTGTTAGCATTTTTACTCATGAGTATTGGTATGTTAGAAGAAGCACATTCACTTTAATTATTCTAAACTGGTAGCTGTTTGGAGAAAGCAGTTAAGAAATTCCAAGGAGTAAACCAAGAAATCTCAATTGTCTAGCTATAAAGTTCTGGGTTTGACATACAAAGTTCTGGGTTTGGCGTAGCTAATTCCTCGACTCTGGCGATTTCCCAACTTACCTCAGGTCTTGAAACCCAAAAATTGTAAGTTGTCTTTTTCAGGCTTGATGTATTCAAGCAATAAAGATCGTGAAAGATACAAACCATGGATGCCTTCGTGTTTGCTTTCATTAGCAAGAAGTTAGCCAGCTAACTGTGATGAATGATGCACATTAACTTCCTCTGTGTACTGTATCACTAAGCCGCGAATGGCCATGTTGTTTTGACATCACTTCCTGACTTGGAAAAATCGACCCAAATTCCCATAACTCTCTCGCGTTATATGTTGTGTAGTCAAATGCAGCACAACTACAGACTATTGAAGCATAAATAATGGCACTATCCAACAGATTATACCTTTTAATGCCTCTGTCTGTCTGAATCCTTCCTCTGTATAAAAAGAGACAACAAAAGCCAAATAAATCAACATCCTGGTAATTTTGCATTCAACGGAGACTTTTTAGCCTATAAAATATTTACATTTACAGCATTTAGCAGACAACCTTCTCCAGAGCGACTTACATAAGTGCTTCATCGAGAAAACATCCTCATGCTCAAATCAATAGGTCAGACTTTAAGAATAACGTTGACCTAAAACCATATTAGACAAACGATAGATGTTAGTAGAGCTTAAAAAAAAAACAATGCTAATACTGTGATGTAGAAAAGAGGTGGGTCTTTGAGGTGTTTGAAGACTTGGAATGACTCAGCTGTTGTCTTGATGCAGGGGTTCCTAGCTATGCCAGATGCTTGAAGAAAGCATTTGATAAGATCCATCAGTTAGTAGGAGTTTGGTCTATTTTTGGCTTTGTCAATATTTTAAAGCTTATCCAGGCAGAGAAAGGAAGTCAGTCGAGAAAGCAGAGCAATTCATGATATTTTGTGATAATGCTGTGGAATTTTTTAAAGGAATTCCTGATTTTCCCAGTTTTGTAGAAATCTTGGACACATGCGTTATATCCAATAGGATACACATTAAATGTCAACAGGTGATTTACATCATATGTTATAATAATGGATGATAGAGTTAAAACACTTATGTTTTATGTGGCAGCCAGATGCCTACTGGGAAAAACTTCAGTATGGCTTTTGATTCTAAACATAAAAGTGAACCCTGAACTAAAGAGAGAGACAGAAACAGAATTTTGGAAAGCCTCCAAAGATTTTTTTTTTATTTTCCTTACTTCCTGGTGCTTATGGAAACTCAACTTTCTCTATCTAGTAACTAGTGTTGCACTTTTAGAGCACACAATTATACTTCACTATATGGTGAAATGTTTGTGGAGACCTGAACATCACACCCTTCCTCTAACTGCTGCCATGAACTAGGAAGGACACAGTTGTCTAGAAGGTCTCTGTATGCTGTTGCATTACATTTTCCTTCACTGGAACTAAGAGGGTCAATTGTGTTCCATCGTGACAACGCCCTTAAGACAGGGTGTGAGAAGGTTGGAGTGGAAGATCTCGAGTGTCCTGCACAGAGCCCTTACTCTGACTCAATCCCTTGGGGATGCAGTAGCCTAGTGTTTATGGTGTTGGACTACACTACTAATTGGAAGTTTGCGAGTTCAAATCCCTGGTCCACCAAGCTGCCACAGTTGGGCCCCTGAGCAAGGCCCTTAAACCTAAAACCATTTAGTTGTATACAATGTGATAAATGAATCTACCAAATGCTGTCAATGTAAACTTCACTGAAAACCTTTGGGATGAACTGGAACACAGACTGAACCCCGGACCTCACTAATGTCACCACAAATCCCCACAGCTGCGTTACATCTAGTGGAAAACCTTCACAGAAGAGAAGAGTGGAGCTTATTATAAGATCAAGTCTATTCACTGGCCATCAAACAAGCAACTGTCTTTGCTGGTATTGGATCATTCATTCATTTTATCTACCGCTTATCCGAACTACCTCGGGTCACGGGGAGCCTGTGCCTATCTCAGGCGTCATCGGGCTGGACAGAGTGCCAACCCATCGCAGGGCACACACACACACACACACATTCACTCACGGACAATTTTCCAGAGATGCCAATCAAGCTACCATGCATGTCTTTGGACCAGGGGAGGAAACCGGAGTACCCGGAGGAAACCACCGAGGCACGGGGAGAACAAGCAAACTCCACACACACAAGGCGGAGGCGGGAATCGAACCCCCAACCCTGGAGGTGTGAGGCGAACGTGCTAACCACTAAGCCACCATGCCCCGGTATTGGATCATGAGAATCCTAATTTTTTGGCATAGAGTGCTGTAATTTTTCAGAGATTTTATCTAAGGCAGTAGTGTCATGTTAAAGTAGTACAGGAGGTGTAAAAGTGATTATATTTGTCTGTATTTTATGTTATTTATGATACGGTAATACTTTTTTTGTGTTTATATGTAGTTTTGTAGGGCATTATTATTGTCCAACCACGGCACAAAGAGACAAGGCGACACAAAGGACTCTATTTTTACCTTTCTTACCTTCCAAAACCACTCATCAGACTTGTGGCTCACATGGTTAAGGTCAGGGGTTCAAACCCCAGCACCACCAACCTACCACTGTTAAACCCTTAAGCAAGGCCCTTAACCCTCTCTGCTCCAGGGGGCGCTGTATCATGGCTCACCCTGCGCTCTGACCTCAACTTCTTTAGCTGGTATAATTGAAAAAAGTATTTTACTGTGCTGTGTCATATACAGAAAATAAAGGCAACTGAAGTGCCACTGAATATGATAAACTCCATTGAGTCTTCACATGTCACAGTAGCTTTAATCCCTCACAGTTTCGGAGGAGTTCGTTATATGGATTTCACTTTTCTCCTAAGGTAGGTAGAACATCTTACTTTGGGTTTCTTTTATTTTAGAATATATATGAGCCCGAAAGATTCGTTTTGTTTATTTTGTTGTGTATTCATCCATGAAATAACATTATACTATCTGTAGGTCCAACTATGATTAAGAACAAGAGGTTCCCGGTCTGGTGGAAAGCTTTGGTTGAAAGATGAGTCCACAAATTTATTAACAAATTTATCCACCGTGGACGTCCTGCAGCACGATTGAAAATGTTATGCTTTGATTATCTTCCACTGATTATACTTTTTTGTATCTTTTATACATTTGCATTGTTTTACATTTACAGCGTGCAAACCATCTCTGTTTGCCATCAAGCTTGCATCAGGTTTCAGCCCGTGCTATTGTTCCTCTCTGAGTGAATTATAAAGAACGCATACAGTAGTTGTTTGACTAGAAGAGCTAACAGAGTCCAAACAGCAGGTAGATCGGTTGTGCGGTCAAAATTCTATTATTCACGCCAGGCAGCTTTTCAGTCTCACTTGTGTGAGACATGACATCGACTCGCAGCTGTTAGCCACGAACAGCGGCGTATTTGATTAAATAATTCTATTACTGTCATGAATTATTCTACTGCCATAACTGTTATTACCAAGCTCTTTGTGTCGGCTGTGTTTACACCCACCGTTAATGTGTACTGCTTAGGAGATTTGAGTAATGCTACAGACATAAGGCCTTGAGAAATAATGGGAACAGTTTGAGCAGTCAAGCGAGAGAGAGAGAGAGAGAGAGAGAGAGAGAGATGGAGAGAGGGGGTAGTGGGTGGTAGAGAAAGAGATTAGTGTGGTGTTTTGACCGTGGAGGGATAATGGTTTCCAGAGCTCCCAAAGGAATAATTGTCTGCAAATATGTCCACTTGGAACCTGAAGGAGCATTCACATATTATTTGCACCGAGTAAAACTTTCCTAGCTTTCCTGTGTGTGTGTGTGTGTGTGTGTGTGTGTGTGTGTGTGTGTGTGTGTGTGTGTGTGAAGTGAAGCTTTGTGTTTCAAGCCCTACAGATAGTGTAGGTTATAAACATGTAATATACACAACATTATTCACACACATTATGCATTCAGACCTTCTGGTTTTATTAAATTTGTGTCACAGCAGAAGAAACAAAAATCGCTAGATCGAGGGCTATTTTCTAAGAAGTTAAAAAAAAAAATAACAAGAAAATCAACTCGAGAACATAAATCAGACTCTGCGTTCGTTTTGTACAGTAGCCGCAGACCCCGATTCCAGCCCTCTGTGTTTATTTTTGTGTATAACATCTGTTTAGAAAGGGTATGACTGCTAACTTGCTAATTGTTTGCTGAATTGACAGTGAATAGTGAGTAGTGGGGATTAAGTGCTTTCAAATGGCAGATGGGCTTTGTTCAGGGAAGCAGTTTATATTTCCCATTATGCATGAAATAAAAGATGTTAAGATGGTTGAATACAAAAGAATTCCACTGAGCGAGAATAATTTAGGATTTTTATTCACCCATCCTTTATATGTCCGTTACTCGAACCGTAGCCACAGTAACGAAAGCGCACATTTGTATGAGATTTAAACTCTGTTCCGTCACGACAATGCTCTTGTGCACAAAGCACAGAGCTCCATGAAGACACGTTGTGTGAAGGTTGGAGTGGAAGATCTCGAGTGTCCTGCACAGAACCCTGACTCTGACTCAACCCCACTGAACACCATTGGAATGAATTGTAATACAGACTGGGGGTCAGGGTCTGATCTCTTTAAAAAAGTGACGTGACGTACGGCTAAGTACGGTGACCCGTACTCAGAATTCGTTCTCTGCATTTAACCCATCCAAAGTGCACACACACAGCAGTGAACACACACACACACACACCGTGAACACACACCCGGAGAAGTGGGCAGCCATTGGGGGGGTTGGCCATTGGGTATTGCCGACCCGAGACTCAAACCCACAACCTTAGGGTTAGGAGTCAAACTCTCTAACCATTAGGCCACGACTTCCCATCTCACTGATGATCTTGTCTGAAAGGATACATAAATATAAAACAGTATATTAAGATAGCAGGGGGGCACGGTGGCTTAGTAGTTAGCACGTTCACCACACACCTCCAGGGTCAGGGTTTGATTCCCGCCTCCTGTGGAGTTTGCATGTTCTCCCCGTGCCTCGGGGGTTTCCTCCGGGTACTCCGGTTTCCTCCCCCGGTCCAAAGACATGCATGGTAGGTTGATTGGCATCTCTGGAAAATTGTCCCTAGTGTGTGATTGCGTGAGTGAATGAGTGTGTGTGTGTGCCCTGCCATGGGTTGGCACTCCGTCCAGGGTGTATCCTGCCTTGATGCCCGATGACGCCTGAGATAGGCACAGGCTCCCCATGACCTGAGGTAGTTCGGATAAGCGGTAGAAGAAGAATGAATGAATGAATGAATTAAGATAGCACACGTTGGTGATCAGGTGTCCACAAACATCTGGCCTTATAGTACATTATCTACACATAGTAAACTGCCTCTCAACATTTTTTCTAATAACCGCTGGTTTATTAGAGTTTAATTATTAATCTTATTGCCATAAGACCAGATAAACTGATACAGAAATGATACCAATTGAATAAGGAAACCTAATCTTTGTGGAAATTATTAACTGCTCATTCTCAGATCCTAATGGGACTCTAAAGGAGTGCTTTATTAAAGGCATGTGCACATAGAGGGTACAAGTGTCTAAGAATAGTGATAAAAAATGTTGGGTTTTTTAATTAGATTAGATTTAGATGCACTCACAGTCATCCTCAGCAATTCTTAAATACATTATATTTGGATGGTCAAAGGCTGATGAACCTGACGGATACAAAAGGTGTTAATGGATAGACAAGGAGGACAAACAACGATGCTGTTTCTACCTGTGGATCCTTTAAACCACTTCATGTAACCTCATTTGTCAAGGAAGGGCAGAATCATTCCCCTTTACATCTACACTAAGGATGCTGACATAATGCACGTCAGCTCTGTTTCACATCTGACCTCAGGCCAGACCTCATATCCTGTTCCTTCTCTTTGCTCCTTGTGTGTATGAGAGCTTATGATGTCCAAGGAAGACAGATCTGTACAGTAGTGGTAGGTTGTACAACAAGGTTTTAAAAAGAGCTGGGAATACAAGGCCAGACCTATCATTAGACCATCAAAGTACCTGCCGAAGCTGCTGAGAAGAGCACACAGTGGTGGTGGGATGTGAGTGATAGGCATCAAAGGAAGTGAACCTGGGAATGGCAGGTCTTGATGCTGAACCATTTGGGGTTCTGCATTTATCAAACCCTGAGAACGGAAGCTGGCCACTTGATAACTCAGAGGTGTGTGTTGACACTACAGTGCAGACGCTAGTACTATATAATAAACCAGCAAGATTGCTCCAATACATTTCTAATATTTCTGAAGTCACTAAACACTGAAAAATATTTTTTTTTGACTGCGGAAATAACCCCATAGTTTTAGAAGTTTGAAAATCCTAAAAGTATAACATTCATTCATTCATTCATTCATTCATTCATTCATTCATTCATCTTCTACCGCTTATCCAAACTACCTCGGTTCACGGGGAGCCTGTGCCTATCTCAGGCGTCATCGGGCATCAAGGCAGGATACACCCTGGACGGAGTGCCAACCCATCTCAGGGCACACACACACACACACACACTCTCATTCACTCACGCAATCACACACTACGGACAATTTTCCAGAGATGCCAATCAACCTACCATGCATGTCTTTGGACCGGGGGAGGAAACCAGAGTACCCGGAGGAAACCCCCGAGGCACGGGGAGAACATGCAAACTCCACACACACAAGGTGGAGGTGGGAATTGAACCCCCAACCCTCGAGGTGTGAGGTGAACGTGCTAACCACTAAGCCACCGTGACCCCCTAAAAGTGTAACATATTCACTATTAAATATTCGAGACCTTACATTTCTTTTATTTAAATTGAACCTGTTTTCAAACCCATTTTGAACAGAAGGTGTAATTTTGAAATAAGTCTTATTTCTTTTATTGAAGATCTCTGGTGGACCAGCAGCAGGATCCCGGGTTTGATTCCCAGGCAGGGAACCAATCCAGCCATCAAGAGGTGAACTCTCAATGCTGGTCCAAAGCCTGCATGAAATGACAGGGTTGCATCATGAAGGGCATCTGGTGTGAAACCTGTGCCAAATGAAAATGATGTGCCGGCCCTGAACAGATAGCATCTGAAGGACAACAACTTATCACTTCTATTGAAACACATGATCAGACGACACACCGATGGACTTGATTCCAAAATGGAAATTTATGTATTTCTAAGTGTTAATTTGTTTCTAGTTAATTTTGATGAAAATTTCCTAAATAAATTTCAAATACAGATTTCAGATACAAATTTCAAATCCTCAAATCCTCACTTAAGCTCTTCCTATATTTTCATACATTATTATATTATGCCGTTTCAAATCTCTGACGTCTTACAGCTCCAAATTACGCTAACGTGCCTGTTCGGAAATTTTTTAATGCTTTCCTCTACAGCTTACACAAGCCTGACTCCAACACGGCGAACCGAGAGCTCACTTAAATGGCACTCACGTCTAATATTTGATGAAAGTGCAGCGGCCTGGTCTTTACAGAAAACCGCACATCCTCAGATAATGAAGTGGTGGATATCGAAAGCTAACCTTCCTCCGCTGCCTCGGCCCTAAACCCAGCGACGCCTTCATATTACAAGCGTTGATATTTAACTGGGAACCGGATTATTCTTCCCATGCCTTGGCTTACACACATCAATCTACTTAATCGTCATATATTTCTCTGATGGCACTTGGTAAAGTGAGCAGAATTCAGAAGAGTAAAGTATGCACTGACATCTATGACCTACGTTGTCACGCAATCACAGCTTTAAGAGCCAGGTCTCGGAGTATGATGTCATGTCTCTGAGACACATACTGTATATACAGTAGTATAGCCATGATATGCCTAAATCTTGTCTTTGGTTTGTCCAGCTTAGTAATTCATAAAGGTTAAGGTCAGAGCTTTAACTGCAGCTTCTATAGAATAATCTAATGCTAGGTTTAATTTCATTCTTATTATAAGAATGCTGAGCTTGCAATTACGTGATTGATTTAATTCGAAGCTGACAATGACAACGCGAATGTGTTGCCTTTAACGTTCCACATGTTTCCTTCCTGCTCTCTAATCATCGACTACAATATGCCTTTATTTTCTTAATAAGATTATTTTCCCTGCACAACTGCTCCACCTGTGGTGTGTGTCAGTGCGCTCTTGAGCACACTGATCTATTGACGGTCTTTGATTGTCTGGCAAACAAAAGACCAACAATAACGATAATGATGGTATTAGCGTGCTTGCTTTAAAAGAACGATTGATCCGGCTTGTTATTTGTCGAAGCTTCATACTGAAATCATTGATCAAATTATTCCCAAAAGACCTAAAGGTTAGCAGAATACATAGCTCATATATATCTAAGGTATATTTTAAAGTCTGAAATATATAAATGTATATTACTGATGAACCTAATGTGCCTTCATTAAACCCATTATTTAATTCTATCCTTTTTTTACCTTTTGATACCCGGCATGTTCACTTAAGTATCCTTTATCTTGTGGTGAGTTTTATTTCATTTTCTATCTGCTGACACTTTTCTTAAAGTAAAGTATAAATATCTACAGCGGTTCTTTTTATAAAGCAGATAAATTGGTTTAAAACCGGATTCATCACGAGCCGCTGGCCGAGCGCTGACCTGCGTCTGACAGTGATGAATTCAGTGGGTCATATTTTACGTTGAAAGCGGCTAAATACGGCCCACATGAAGCATCGTTTAAAGACACGGACGGGGCGTCGAGTGAGTTTTATACAGAAATCGTTAAAATTAAAAATGGTTCGGTTTACGATTTGAGCCGGTTAAAGGGAATTTATATTAATGGAATGTTTATAAAAAAAGGCTTTTAACAACAATCTCTGGGAAAATAGTAGCATGTTAGTTACTCACTCTCACTCACTCACTCATCTTCTACCGCTTATCCGAACTACCTCGGGTCACGGGGAGCCTGTGCCTATCTCAGACGTCATCGGGCATCAAGGCAGGATACACCCTGGACGGAGTGCCAACCCATCGCAGGGCACACACACTCTCATACACTCACGCAATCACACACTACGGACAATTTTCCAGAGATGCCAATCAACCTACCATGCATGTCTTTGGACCGGGGAGGAAACCGGAGTACCCGGAGGAAACCCCCGAGGCACGGGGAGAACATGCAAACTCCACACACACAAGGCGGAGGTGGAAATCGAACCCCCAACCCTGGAGGTGTGAGGCGAACGTGCTAACCACTAAGCCACCGTGCCCCCCCTCTATAGGATGTTATTCTAGAAATTTACAAAATACAAAGGTTTTATCACAAGATGTAAAGTTAATGGTGCAGACGTGTACGGATTCCTTAGGAGACGGTTCCATTCTATTCATCGATAATGTATCCTGTTGACAATAGCAGGAGGATGAATTCTGGAGCGTTTAAGTCAATATACTGTACCAGGGTCAATTGAAAGCTGGAGTCTGTTCCAAGGAACTCAAGGAACACCATGGACATTGGACTGGTGGAGGAAACCTGAGTAACCAAAGGAAAACTCTAAAGCATGGTGAGAACCTGCAAACTTCATGCACAGATGTAGGGTGGAGGCAGGAATCCACTCAGCCATCATACTCCTCTAAATACAGAGGATTTACCACAAGATGTACTGTAAAGCATTGTTAAGCCTCAAAAACAGAAAGCGCAGGTTAGATAAAAAAAAAAAACTCTACATTTCTAGAATAATGACCGATTTAGAAGGTCAATTTATACTAAAATGATATGATGAAAATAAAAAGGAGAAGACATGAGAAGACAGGAGAAGACAGGTGTAAAAGCATTACACTTCATCTAAAGGTACTGATGTGTACCAGACGAGCTGGTTTTCTTCTATTCATTGATAATGTAACTGTTGACAAAAGAAGGAGAATAAATTCTGAAGTGTGTAAGGATGTGTTATCTTCTCAGATTTAGACAAGATGCTTCAAAACCCCTTTGTACAGAACTTCACAGTGCACATGGACAATGGCACCATGAAACACACCTCGAGAGATTTTTTTTTTTTTTTTTTTAAGGAAAAGAACTGGAATGTTCTGTAATGGTCACGTCGATCGATCGAAGTGAGCTTGCATTTCACTTGCTGACTGCAAAACCGATGGAAAAACTCCCCAGAAATAAACCAGATCCAAAGAAAGCTGTAATAAAGGCCAGGAGAGAGAAACATGGCATCTTCTAATGTGTTAGTTCCAGAATTTAGTCAGTCGTGGATTTGAATCTAATGTATTAAAATGGATAGTTTTTTTTTTTTTTTTTTTTTTTATAATTATGCTCGTTTGACCAATTATTTATGGTCCCTTAAAAGTGATAAAGACTAAATTCTTTCCCGACGCTATAGCCGTCGTATTAATTTCATTTGAGTCCAACAAGCTGCAGTAGAACATGATTATCTTGAGTGTGTTATTTTGAGCCATAATAATGATATTTCAAAATTTACTGGTTTCAAAGATGCAGCTGCATCATCCTCACCTGGGTGGTGGCTCATACGGGTAAGGGTTCAAGTCCCATTATGCCAAGCTGCTGCTGTTGGGCCCTTCAGCAAGACCCTCAACCCTTTCTGCTCCATCCAGTAGTTCTGTATCATAACTGCTTCACTAGTTTTCAGCTAGAATACATAAAGAAAAGAAATCCCATCCCATCATCCACCTGCACTTCCTCATTCCCGTTAGCATCCTTTTGATTAGCATGTTCTGTTCAGCGCAGGTTATAAGCGCTTAAGTTTCAGTTTGTACTTTGCGAAGCAATCGTTCAGTTTTTTTTTTTCTGTCCATGATGATACCAGGACTGTCTGTTTGAGCTAGATTTTCCATTTTTATGCCTTTCAGTCTGCGATACAGTCTTAACCTGTGTTTGTTTACTATTACGACCCACGTTGTAAATGTAATTTTGCATATTCTGGTGGATACTTTTCTGTTCCTAATATTCTGACCTGTTCCCAATACAGTCCTTCCAGAGTCTGTATGATGATAACTGGATTATACAGTTTAAAAAAAGTTTATTATTATTTGTATACACCAGAATAATGTGTTCTGCCTCCATATATTATTGCCTCTACATAAAGAATTAACATATTTACATATTTAATTTACATATTAAAAATCTTTAATATTTATGAAGGATTTAATAACGTCTACACTATTTCCACTTTTAGACCAAAACGACGTTATAGATATAACAGGCTTTAAAATGATTAATGAAAAGCTCATAGCGATACAACACCACACACACACACACATACACACACATACACACACACAGGCTAAACCCATCACTGCTCGCTGTAGTATCCCAAATCACATGCTCACGTTTTGACTGAGAACATAACGACCCTTTAATGGAATATTAAACCCAGAACTGGCACTATTAAGTTCTTAAGAAAGAATTACTTCAAATTAAATCCACAACTTAAAGAGTTCGTTTTCCCTCCTCTCGTTGATATCATTACACGGACTTAGAAGACTTCACTCAACAGCGGTGCATCAGAAAAAAACCTCAATGAGAGGAGATTACTGTAATCCACTCCAAATGGAAACACGTTGCCTATAATCCCATAAAGTTATTCCCTCTAACTCCATGTCACAGACAGGGGTGCTGGCATGAAGCTTGGCTTATTAAAAACAGGGAACACTTGAGTTTAAAATAGATGAACGCAGGTAAAGAGAAGAGAGCAACACTCTATAACAGATTGGAACAGATTCAAAAGTAATGAACAAAAAAAAAAGTCGATGGCACACGCCAACCGGTGCGCAAGACAGAAGAATGAGCTCAAATATCAATATCTGGCACCATTTAAATACCACGAGGTACAAAGTCCTTGAGATAGTGATGTTATGAGTATTTAAAGGTCGCTATACGTCAGCATGGTCAGGGTGATGTACTGGGCGAGGAGAAAAGTGTTATATAATTGAAGCTTATTGTATATTAGAGGCAAGATGCTAAAGCATGAAGTTAATAAGAAAGCAAATTCCAGAAAACACACACATACATAAACACAGACACACATATACTGTAGCCTTAAAGGTGGGGTCTCCGTTGTTTGAAAGCCAATGTTGACATTTGAAATCACCAAAACAAACACACCCCTAAGCCAAACGGGTCCCACCCCTGTATCGATAGCTCCGCCCACACATACATACGTAACCCAGGCAACTATTTGAAAGAAATGTGTCTTTATCATAGCTGAAGGGAAGAACAATACGATTGCAGATAAACAAACAAGCAAAAATGACACACAAGCATAATCATGTAAAGGACAAAGGCATATATTAGTTCTGTGTAACAAAACAAAACCAACGTTACTCACCTATCGAGAAGGAAAAAAGCGCCTCGGTGTCCCATCGCAGGCCTTCCTGCTCCTTCAGTTCTCTCCAGCGCTGGAAAGCTGATCCTATATTAACACGTCCTACTTCTTACCTTATCGTAAGCCTTTCTTCGCTTTCTTTCTTTGTTTTTTTCCTCCATGTCAATGTTAAAACCACTTTCTGCTAATGTCACACATGCACACTGAACACTCTCTCCGCCCATATTGACAAGACACGCCCCTTTCTGCTCATTGGCTACACGTTTGTTTTGTTTTTGTTTTGTTTGGCGGCCCTACGCAGTTTTCTGAAGCGTTTCTCCAACAACAGAGACCCCACCTTTAATCAATTTCCTAGTTATTTATATACTTACTCATGAGTTAATGCTTTTTTATCACATATTCCTGCTTATTGGAAAGTTCAGCCATAATGTACAGTATGGCAGCAGAGAGGGTTAAGGGCCTCACACAAGAGCCCAACAGGTGCAACACTAAGGCTCGGTCATTTATAAATCTAGAGCATTTATAAACCTTGACCATTTGAGCCACCAGAGCCCACTAATCCGTCTCATCGACACATACACGTGCTATTTATCGCCAACAGTCGATAAAAATGATCCGGTAAACGTTGCAAGCAATTTGTTCGAAGGAATTTGTTCACTTCCAGTTCTTCTAGTCGCCTCGCCAAGCCGTAATCTACATATTGAAAAACAGATTTCGACGTATTGATTCCGAAACGCAGCCAGTAAATCCTCAGACGTGAAACAGTCACATAAATATGTTTGTATGACTGAATGTTAACGCGTTCTTTTGCATCTGTAAGACTTTCTTATTAAAGCGCCGGCTTCGTTTATCTTACGTAAAAAGATTCGATTGATTCGATTCGACAAATACCAAAGTGGAACCGTTAACCCAGGATCAGGGTCACAATTTTTTTAAGCCACTAATATAATCTACAGACCACAAAATGAGCCGGTGAAAGGCAGGAAAAGAAAGTGCCTCACAAATTTTACCATAAGTGCACATTTACTTATAAGTAGCTCCTCTGTCTTCGGTTCAGTAGAACGTTCCTAATCATCATGTGCAGTTTTCCAAGACGTCCGTGGATTAGAGCCACGTTCCCTAGACGGCTATGTGCTGTTAGTCTGCAGGATTTAAATTAACATTTATAGGCTGAGGGAGATGGTTAATTTCCACTGAGAGATCTAGCTATACATTTAAAGCAAGACTTTACCCAGCACCGGTGACAGAAGTTCATAACAGGCCTCTGTGTAAGCGTTATATATCTCTGAGCTCAGCCCACCCGAGCTCCCTAAATTAAATGTACTCAGCTCGAGCACTTACTCCCATTCCCTTAATTTCAGGAGCAGACAGTAAAACAATGGTCACAAGGTTACCAGGAATATATGCAGAAGTAGATGGCCTAGAATGAAAATGTTTCATTTAGGAAAATTGACCAGAACGGGTCATAATATTCGCTCGCAGGAACAAGCACAGCTCTAACACGAAGTCGCCTGCAACGTTCGAGGGCTTTTGGAATAGTTTTGCAAGCTGACAAGAAGTATGACTCAGTGGTCCTGTCCTGCATGCAAATTTCCGTTACGTTTTATCCCAAAAAGAGACAAGAGAGCACTTTACCTTCTGATGATAATACGCCATACCCCTTTATTCTCACATCAGTTGTTCTTGGCTTTTAGTATAGACTCTGGTGTGGCTTCTGCTTGGTTGGAATGAGAACCTGCACCCACCCCGGGCCTTTGTGGATAAGATTGGAGACCGCTGGATTAGAGTCTGTAGCAGTGAGGAAAAGACATGAGGCAGAGATGGAGGTAGCAGAGATAAGGATGTTGAGGTTCTCTTTAGGAGTGACGAGGATTGACTGGATTAAGAACGAGCGCATCAGAGGGACAGCTCAGGTTGGCCAGAGAGGATAGATTGAGATGGTTTGGACATGCACAGAGGAGGGAGATGGTTATATTGGTAGAATATTGGATGTTGGAGATGGAAATGCCAGGTAAGAAGTCAAGAGGAAGGTCAAAGAGGAGATATATGGATGTGTTAAATTAGGACATGAAGGTAATTGGTGTGAGAGTAGAGGGTGATGAGGATAGAGTTAGGTGGAAACAGATGATTCGCTGTGGCGACCCCTAACGGGTTTCTTAAGATTAATCTCATACCATGACCACCATTCAGCAAATCTGATGAACTGAATAAACTCAATGCATTTCATTTAAAATAGTTATTTTTTTGGAACGAGTCTCTAGCGTTAAGGTTCCAGGAGTTAAGGTCTTTCCTTTAAATCGTCCGATATTGTAAAGTCTTCAGGATGGAGAGCTGTGCATTTTCTCCATTGTTTGCCAAAAGCGAATTGAACTGAATTTAAGTAAACAGGAAAAAAGTATGGCGTGCCATAAACAATTCGCTAAGTCCTAGCATTGTCAAGTTGTTTGAGAAACAAGACACTCCGGGACATGCTATCATTAGAAATGCTATCGTTGTCTTCATTGTGATAAAAAAGGCCACTTCATGACTGGCTCTATTGCATCACAGGCTCCTGTCATTGATTCTTTTTCTCTAACGTCCTGATGTATTTCATTCCTCCATACCATGATGCAGCTGAATTCTCGAATCTGATTGGGAAGAAATGTGGTGCGTATTATTGCACAGATTATACTATGTAACGGTTTCTATGGTAACAGCTCATCTACAGGGAATTAAAGCAATAATAAACAAATGTTTATTTAAAAGCGTGTGTCATTGTATAGGATGATGAAAGCCATAACTTTATTGTCTCTAACGACAAACCGCTCAGATTTGTGACATGCTGTTTATTAATAAACAAATCATCTTAACTCTTGACAAATCGCTGAGGACTGAGCGGAAGAACACATCGATTACTCTTTGTTTATTCCACTTTAAGTATGCTGAAATAAGAAATACTAAAACCTAGTAATAGCTATGTTTTCAAGTTATTAGCTAGCCGTGATTACCTATTGTTAGAAGAAACCTTACAGCTTCTATGCAGAACCAATCAACACAAACACCGGTAAAAAATCAACACACACTAACGTTCGCATGTTAACGTCGACACTCCACGTCTCCACATTTATTTATTCATCTTAAAGCTGTTAAGGAGTAACTCGAACATTTAAATGTGTCTCAAACACACACATCTGGACACATTACTGTACTGTACGTCTCCAAATCCTCAACTATGGAATATTATCTACACAGGAGAACTGAGTTTTAGCAGCAAAGCGATATAATGCGATGCTACATTCCATCATGGCTGAAATGTTACTGCTGGTCTGAGGGAAGGTTCTGCCAATACACACAGAAACCTAAGAAGAAACTCAGGTTAGTCCAAATGTTCATCTATTAGCATTTTAAACACCACTGTTTCTGAGCTACATCATGTATTTCTGTCTTAGGAATTTAATGTTGGAACAATTTGGTGAAGTCCTTCTTCAGTAAAAAGCTCACGGGAGCTAACACCGTATAAACAAAAAAAAACTTTTTTTACCTCGAACCGCAGCCTATTAGCATTATTAGGACAAAAAAACCTCACAACACAATGCCACTTAATAAAGTTAGCAAGACAAATATCCAGCTAGCTGACTGTTACTAATTTGTAGCGCAATTAGCTAACATGTTCTGTCAGTAAGGTCTGATGGAGTTTTATCATGATCCAGGGTTTAATTAGCTAAATTAGCTAACAGCTAGGTGTTTTATGGTTTTATGGATCGCGAGTAAATATACTGCTATTGTATGAAGCTACAAGCTTTCAAACAACTCGTTTAGATGAAGAGAATAAGGTCTAAAACCATTAAGAACATGTTTATATAATTAGCCTAGCATTACAGCAACACATCAGATATTTAGATCTTAAACCTAACGGTATTTAGACTTGACACAGAAATGATTAGATATAAGAGATATACCAAAGATTCTCTCAACTCTATGGAGGTGCTTTACATTGTTCTAAATAAATAAATAATCACACAGTGATCATTTAACGAGAGGTTCGTGAAGGTCTCGCAGGATCGAAGGTAGAGCTTTAGAACGTTTTCTGAAAGTTGTGAAGCCTCGGATATGGATTTCTTTCTTCGTTCAGGAATTGAAAGGGGTAATGGAATTGTCACTTAAAAATATATAAATAATAATAATAATAATAATAATAATAATAATAATAATAATAATAATAATACCATTATTATTAATAATAATAATACTTTTATTCTTTTTATTTATTTATTTTATTCTTTATTCTTTTTAACATATTTTAAACTGTTTTTATTGAAATAACATTTATTTTCTTTAATTGTTCTTTGTTTTTATTATGATTTTATCGTGTGTCTCTTATTTTTACATATATTTTTTTTCTCTCTTATAAACTGTTTTCTAATTTCTATGTAAAGCACTTTGAATGACCTCTGTGTATGAAATGTGCTATACAAATAAACTTGCCTTGCCTTGCCTAATAATAATAATAATTATAATAATAATAATAATGATGATGATGATGATGATTATAATAATAATAATAATAATAATAATAATAATAATAATAATAATAATAACTAATAATAATAATAATAATAATAATAATAGGATTTTAATAAAATATGTGTGAGTTTTACACCCTCTGATACACATTTTAACTTAAGTTTTTTTTAAATATATTGTAAATCTATATATTTTTTATATATTTTACATCGTCTAGTATTTTTAATAAATTGTAATTAATAGTAATAATTTTAAAATTTTGTAGAAAATGTTTGATATGAAAAGATTTTTTATAATGAATTAACGTCTGAATTTTACCCTCATATACGTCCTGACACAGCTGGTCATTTGTACCTTGTATAGTTTTTTTTGTATCTTCAAATTCATCAGAAAATCTATCTTTCTATAAAATACTTTCTAAATATTTTTAGCTTATTTTTATTCCTAATTAGTTTGTATGAATAAAACATGTGAATTTGAAACAGATGCATGTTCATGTGGAACTTTGTATTATTTTCATTCATTTCAAATTCTCAGGTGTGAATCTTTTCTTTTTAAACACACACTGACGCTCGGAGCTCGGCGCATGTGTCGGAATCACGGGTTCAATCAGTCAGAAGTAAAACAGAAGGATCTGATGAGAGAAACAGGTTTTTGCGATGTGTGTGAAACAGAAAGACCAAGACGTGCAGAACTGCAACACACACACACATATACACACACACAATAACCTTCATTATTAATGCAGCGATGAAAGCCACAGCTGGCGAGTGGAGAGGTGTAATACTGATGCTGAGGAGGAAGAGAGCATTTCGATGTTTGATTTGTTTGATTCCGAACTATGACGCGTCCTCTCATGTGATTGCGCACCGTCTGCTCGCTTTGCACCAGATGTGTGTGTGTGTGTGTGTGACCTTCCTCTAAAATGTTAACGCAGTAGTGGAGAACTCACCCTGGGGCAAGGACCTCACATACACATACATACACAAACACACACACACACAGGAGGATGAAGGTATATGTCCGTATGTGTGTGTGTTTGATGCAACAAACACAAAGGAGACCTAAAGAAAATCTAGCTGCATATATTAAAGTATGCATCAAGACATTTCTGTGGTTTCTGTGCAGCCAAAAACTTATGGAGGAATTTAGCTCGAATACATTACAGTCACATTGACCTGCCTTTAAAACTTGTAAAGCTACAAAATCTCTTCATCGTCGTAAAGCTACAACTTTTCATAGATGTGTGAAAGCAGGAATGAGCGTCGCCTGTGAACTCCTGCCTTAAATACATCTTACAGAGGTCAGAGGGCAAAGAATTTAATGACCCGGTTCACTTTCTGACAGACTAAATGCTTTATCGTGCACACACACACACACACACACACACAAACCACAGTCAAGGCTTGAAGGTCCAAGTGCTGGATTGCAACCTTCTAAATATGCATAAACGTCTGGGGCAATTTCTCCCTGACCAAATCCCTGTAGCACTAAACTCATTCCTTTCTCTCTCTTTCACTCTCTCCATTGCAGCAATGTCCAAAAAACAAAAAAATAATAAGACACACACCCTCACACAAGTTCTCACATTTCTTCTCAGGCTTCTGCCAAGCCTCGCCATCGTCCTCCGTCGAGTCACAAATCAGCCAGACTGAGTGTTTTGTGATAATTGAACATTTTTCTTCAACGCCACACGCTCCGTTTCCTTCCCACTTCCTCCACGAAGGCGGCCATTTTCTTCTACCGTGAGTCATTTAGGTGTCAGTCGTTTTCGGCGGCCTCGAAAGTGCTGATTCTGCTGTAGGGAAACGGCCGAGGGATCCGGAGAGCGGTGTCAGTTAGCGCAAACCCTAGCAGAATCGCAAAGTTAGCACGAGATACATTCACAAACACTTCAAGACAGGGTCAGTGAGCCGGGCGTAGACGGCCTATCGATAAGGCTGCGTCTTTAGATAAATCATTTACCGCTCGGAAAGCAGGTCAGGGATTTATTTACGTGTCCTGGATGTTAGTTCGATAGACATTTGAAAAATTCCTCAGAATGCTTTACATACATTACAACGATTTAAAAATATCCTGTCAAAGGTATCAGCTACACCAAAGGGGTGCGTCCCAATCCGATCTTTAGTTCAGTAGTCAAGGCACCAACTAGGAATTTGGACATTTTAAGACAACGCCTCTTTCTCTCTCTCTCTCTCTGTCAGGGCATTCACTAAATTCCAGGGGTTTCGTTTACCATGATGTAAAGTTAGCGTGTTTCCGGAGGTCTTGGAAAAAACGCCCTCTTTCAAAAAAAAAAAACAACAGCATACTATGAAGGACAAAACCGCCATACAGGTAGATTTATGTTAGAAAACAAATAAACAACCAAAAACTACAGTTAGGGTTAGGGTTAGGGTTAGGGTTAGATGATCAAATAGGCCACGCCTACCTGATGACGCAATATCTGTTACGCTGTTCTGAAATCCCTGGAAATAAGTGCATCCCCTCTGTCAGCCTCCCTAGAAAATCCCACAATGCACAGCAAAAACCAGGGAACGTCGATGCTCAATAGGTTTTTTCCCTTACTGAAAATTAAGCCATATTTTAGGCTTCAAAAATAAATAAATAAATAAATAAATAAATCAAAAAGGTCTAATTGGGTCTATAAAGTGTTAAATGATTATTTTTTAATTAATTTAGCCTACAATCCTGCCTGAAGTACCATGACAGATACCACGTGATTAAGTTAACACACGTATAAAACTTAAACCTTTGATATCTTTGAGTTTTTCCTCAGATGAGGGAATTAAAATGCCATCTGATTCATTGTCGTCCCAACGTGTAGTGAGTCACGGATCTTACTGGAGCGCGTTCATTTAACGACTTAGGGAGCCGGTGAGTTAGACATCTTTAAAATTCTTTCAAATTATAACACATTAGAAAGCTTCACTGAGTTCATCTTAATCATTTGTCATTTAAAATAAATAAATTGATTTGTTTTGTATCAATGCAAGTGCAGCTAATTGACTTCCTGATGCCCAAGTTATGCAAATTTCACTCCGCCTGTTCCGCTGTATTTTGTCTAGTTGTGCCTGTAAGCCTTTGCGGCCCTGTGCAGCACAAAATGCCAAACATTTCTGTGTGTGTGTGTGTGTGTGTGTGTGTGAGAGGTGGGAGTAAGTCAAGCAAGTCTCAAGTCTCTAATTTGCAACTTAAGTCTGAATCGAGTCAAGTCAAATGACTCGAGTCCCCCATCTCTGGGTGTGTGTGTGTGTGTGTGTGTGTGTGTGTGTGTGTGTGTGTGTGTGTGTGTGTGAGGTGGGAGTAAGTCAAGCAAGTCTCAAGTCTCTAATTTGCGATTTAAGTCTGACTCGAGTCAAGTCAAATGACTCGAGTCCCCCATCTCTGTGTGTGTGTGTGTGTGTGTGTTGAAAGTCCTTTAATAAAGACCATATCCTTTCTTAAACCAGGATGGAATTCCAACTAGTCCTTAAAGTAGGCACGTCGGCTTCGAAAATGAAACCCATCGGTCATTTTGACAACGTTACCAAACCCCTGAGCTGAACTTTTCCCTGCAGCAACTCACCTGATTAAACGCTATGAAACTAATTATGAAAGTCTACATTATATGAAGTTTAGCAGAGCAGCGCCGCGTGCCGCTCACAGGGGACTCCAGGTAGGGAACACATTGCGTTTTGACACTGACCCGATAACGTTGAAGGTGAAGCGTCCTCATTCTGTACAAAACGCTGCAATCGACACAAAAGCAGCTTAAATGTGCAACGTAAAAGGAAAAAAATAAAGCTTCAAGAGTTCTCTAGAGATTTCTCTTCAGGTTTCACTTGCTTTATGCAGTCTAGGAATAGCGTCGTTCATGAAATCTGCACAAACACAACAGTGTATATGGTGGTATTAATAACAAGACCCCAAATGTGTTGGATTTAAAGGTGGGGTCTCAGTTGTTTGAGAAACGCCTCGGAAAACTGAGTCGGGCTGACAAACAAAGCAAATGCAAAACAAACGTGTAGCCAATGAGCAGAAAGGGGCAGAGAGGCGCTTTTTTCCTTCTCGATAGGTGAGTAACGTTGGTTTTGCTTTGTTACACAGAACTAATATATGTCTTTGTCCTTTACATGATTATGCTTGTGTGTCATTTTTGCTTGTTTGTTTATCTACAATCGTATTGTTCTTCCCTTCAGCTATGATAAAGACACATTTCTTTCCATTAGTTGCCTGGGTTACGTATGTATGTGTGGGCGGAGCTATCAATACAGGGGTGGGACCCATTTGTGTTAGGGGCGTGTTTGTTTTGGTGATTTCAAATGTCAACATTGGCTTTCAAACAACGGAGACCCCACCTTTAATTTTGTGAAATGTTGATGCTATAATCCTAGCATGAGCGTCCACAATAACGATAATCACTCTAATAATTCTGTGTACATGCTCTAAAACATTTTCTTTTTAGAATTAAAATCAGCCTCAAGTCCATTTATTATAGACTTTAATTAAAAATCTGTTAAATGCAGTAACATTTAACCAAAGCAAATAAACAAGCAAATAAACAAAAATAAAAAAAGGATTTCATTCAAATTCCTAAAATTCTTCCCAAGAATCTTGTCTTCTATCCCTTTCTTTATACGTGGAACCCAAAAGTGATGCTTTTTATATAGAGTTTTGAAGGAAAAACTCATTAAAAAAACAAAAGAACTCAGCAGGGTTCATTGAATCCAAGTTTAGTGCTTCTAATTCGGATCACTTTTATTTTTATTTTATATAATTTTATATAATATTGATATATTTTTATATACCCAAATTTATAAGAGTAAAATACAAATACAAATTTAATCGTATAAATTTATTTCGACAATAGCAACAACACTGTGTTATAAATAAACTGTCTGCGGTATTGATAACAGTGAAACTCCTCCGTCTTAGTGAAAAGTTTCTATCGTTTCAGTTTGCATTATTTATTTAAATTGAATCATTTATTTCATCTTTTTCATCTTTTCTAAAATGTCAATCATAAACTTCTCACTGATTTATTTACACTGAGATACAATTCCACAAAGGTAATGCTACTGATTTCAGAACAGAACCGCTTGTATAGAAATGCTTCATCGCTCTCCGAGACTTCTAAATAGAGCCCTGTTTTTTGGAGACCTCTGATTTTAACACTGCATGTTATTACATGACAGTGAAACACCCACAATTCAAATGTCATTGCACTGAAACAAATGACACACTTTGAATACACACGTCGCAAAAATACACCACGATAAACATTTTCACCAGACGGCTGCACAAACCGTGAAGCTACTGAGCTGAAAACGTTTGGAAACTGTTCTTTCCTTACGTACAGGAGTTTGGTGATATGAGAACATGAGAACATTGAGGAGGTGAAGTGGACAGAAAAGAAGTGAAGGATAGATAGATGGATGTAAGAATGGATGGGTTGGCAGATGGACGGAAGGAAGAATGGATGGATGGAAAAAAGGATAGATAAATGAAAGGATGGACGGATGGATGGAAAGATGGATGGATGGATGGATGGATGGAAGGAAGGATGGATGAATGAAAGGATGAACGGATGGATGGAAGGATGGATGTATGGATGGATGGATGGAAGGAAGTATGGATGAATGAAAGGATGGATGGATGGAAGGATGGATGGGTGGGCAGATGGATGGAAGTAAGAATGGATGGATGGAAGGAAGGATGGATGAATGAAAGGATGGATGGATGGAAGGATGGATGGATGGGAAGATGGACGGAAGTAAGAATGGATGGATGGAAAGATGGATGGTTGGATGGATGGATGGAAGGAAGGATGGATGAATGAAAGGATGAACGGATGGATGGATGGAAGGATGGATGGATGGATGGATGAATGAAAGGATGGAAGGATGGATGGGTGGGCAGATGGACAGAAGTAAGAATGGATGGATGGAAGGATGGATGGAAGGATGGATGGGTGGGCAGATGGACTGAAGTGAGAATGGATGGATGGAAAAATGGATGGAAGGATAGATGGCATTTACGGCATTTGCCAGACGCCCTTATCCAGAGCAACTTACATTTATCTCATTTGAATTTATATTTATCTTTATTTACACAGCTGAGCAATTGAGGATTGGGGACCTTGCACAGGGGCCCAGCAGTGGCAGCTTGGTGGCCCTGGGATTCAAACTGAATACCTTCCGATCAGTAGTCCAACACTTTAACTACTGAAGTCCAACACTTTATCTACTTAGGTTGCTTTCCCTATGGAAGGAAGGAAGGAAGGAAGGAAGGAATGATGGATGGATGGATGGATGGATGGAAGGAAGGAAGGAAGGATGGATGGATGGATGGATGGAAGGAAGGAAGGAAGGAAGGAAGGATAGATGGATGGATGGATGGATGGGTGGATGGATGGATGGATGGATGGATGGAAGGAAAGAAGGAATGATGGATAGATGGATAGATGGATGGATGGGTGCTTATAGAGTTAAATGATTTCTAGGATATAGAGATCACGTGTCCCTAAACTTGGAGAAATATCAGATTGACTTTTGGATAAACGAATAAGTTTGGAGCAGCTGTTAGTGATGTGTGTGGGCTTAGAGAGAGGATGTGAGTGTGTTTGTCAGGTTTGATTATGGCTGAGAGACAAAGAAAGACGAGAAGGAGAAAAGGCGATGACTGAGAGAACGAGTAAGAGAGGCCAAAAGTATTATTAGAATATTTGGCATGAACTCAGGCTGTTTCCATGAAATAGGGGAATTTTCTGAAACCTGTATTTGACTGCAAGAGGAATTAACAGAAGATTGATAGAAATCTGTTTCATCATAACAGTATAGAAATATTTTCTTAGCACCTCGTCTAAAAGTCTGTTAAAAGTCTGACACCATCTGACAAATCATACGAGGCAAAGCCGGTGTTGTATTATCATCCCACGTCCCGTCCGGTAAACGTTACTCTTTGCACCACCTTGAACCTAAAAGTTTGTGCGCCCCTCGAGAGAAATAAAAAGAATTCCTGAACTATTCCTTTGTCTTCAGTGACAACAAAGAACAAAGAGCCTCATGTGCAAGATCGCTGTCTGTTTAATTAAGGTGAGAGATTAAGTGCTAAAGTCAATTTACAGCTCGGTAGAGAGGTGTGACAGTCGTGCTAAAATAACGCAGCCTTCTCCAGAAGTCTCTTCCTGACTCTAAAAAGGTGCTAAAGATATTCCAAGAGGTGTCTTAGCTGAGTCTAATCACTTTTTCTTCACTTCCTTTGTCGTCACTCCCAAATAAAAACCTTGCCGTGTTTGAAGGGTGTAAAGTCTGGAAGGACGTTGTGGAAGGTCTCAATTGCGAGCGGTGTCATTGTTATAGGAAGTGGGGTGTCAGGGAATTTGCATGATTGCTCTTTTATGCCTGCGAAGCAAGGCCGAGGGGCCCGTTATGGTTATTGCATATTGATTGCGATAGCCTTTTCTAGATTAAATGCTTCATCCCCAAGCAGATCGATAGAACATTAGGATTCGGTCCCATGATCGAGAATACTTTTATCATAGAAACAAAAGATATAAAGCTAATGTGTGCTCTGTAGCCTACGGTGCATTATAACATCTGTGCTGTAGCATGTAGGGAGAGAGAGAGAGAGAGAGAGAGAGAGAGAGAGAGAGAGAGATGAGGTCACCTTGTGCTTGTTAGTGCTTAGACCGTCTTGGAAGGAAATTCCCTCTTTACTGTAGAGCTGAGACACAGATGTGAACCTCAGCTGCACTTCCTAGTTTACACCGAGATAAACTCTTGTGCTAGTTTATTGGCATCATCGACATTTACATGTCTCGCAATCTAACGCAAGCTCTGTTACAGTCACCTTAATTATTCCTGCACCATGCCGCCATACCAGTAGTGCATTATATACTACCCTTAGAATCCCAATCATGTGCTGCTTGTTAGTGTTTAAATCAAAACAGTTCAATGACATCTTTTACATGTGGAAAAAAAAATACATGTGGAAATAAATCATGTAAACGAATTTCCACCAATAAGTCAGGTGTAAATATTCACAGGTGAGAAAAGAACCGGGTAAAACTCAGCGTGGATAGAAAAAAGAAATCGTGTAAAGAAACATGAACAATTAATCAGGTAAGAATAATGTAATAACAGATAAACGATAATGATGAATAATGTACAACAACAACAAAAAAATTGACATAAAATATTCATGTGAGGAAAAAATTAAAATAAATAAATCATGCAGTAAAAACATGTAGGAAAAAAAAAAGGTGAAAAATGTGGAAAACCTGCCGAAGGTTTAAGTCTTGTTTAAGCCAGGTCTTTATTGTATGGGTAAAAATTCAATCATAATTTAATGATTTAATGAAGATGGGATCCTTAACTCCACTGGTTCAAACCAGAACTAAGCTTCGATACCGGCTTCGGCTCCAAAAACAAACAAACAAACAAACAAACAAACAAACAAACAAACAAACAAACAAATAAAGGAAGGGGGCACGGTGGCTTAGTGGTTAGCACGTTCGCCTCACACCTCCAGGGTTGGGGGTTCGATTCCCGCCTCCGCCTTGTGTGTGTGGAGTTTGCATGTTCTCCCCGTGCCTCGGGGGTTTCCTCCGGGTACTCCGGTTTCCTCCCCCGGTCCAAAGACATGCATGGTAGGTTGATTGGCATCTCTGGAAAATTGTCCGTAGTGTGTGAGTGAATGAGAGTGTGTGTGTGCCCTTCGATGGGTTGGCATTCCGTCCAGGGTGTATCCTACCTTGATGCCCGATGACGCCTGAGATAGGCACAGGCTCCCCGTGACCCGAGGTAGTTCAGATAAGCGATAGAAAATGAGTGAGTGAGTTTGAGATAAATAAATGAAAAAAATGGTAATAAAAAATAAATAAATAAATAAAAAAACCCACAGTCGTCTTTTCTGACCACTCCAACAGATGCCTTTATGTCAGTAAACGTCTCAGCGTGCTGGTTTATGATTACATGGCCCCATTCACTCATACACACTCATCTCCTCTGGAGTGCACACTAGCAGCATGCTAATCGATGTGTCAGACTTGTTTTGGACACACACACACCAATAAGAGTCAAATCACTACACACCACAAAAACCCCACATATTGCCAACGTGTCTGCTTTTTTTTTTTTTTTTTTTGCTGACTTCAGTTAGCAGAATATTACAACCATCATACAAACATTTATTTGTGTGCTATACCTGGACGTACATACTGTTAGTACTACTACTACTATTACTACTACTACTCATAATAATAATAATAATCATTATAAATGAAAAACAGAACATTCTTCTATGTGCAGTGTAACAGTTGCATCATTGTTAGCTGCAGTTGTGTGTTTGTTATTAGCCTGGGGCTCGTTTAAAACATGCATATGTAGGAGGATCTCCGCAGAGATCAGTGCATTGGCTCAGTCAGAGGCCTTGACCTCCAAGACACGTCTTTTTGTTATTTTATTTTTTTATTCGTGTATTCTTATAACTTAAATGTCCTCTAAGCAGACGACACAAACACATCCCTTATCTAGAATTAGACCTTTGGCCATTTTATGGCAAACATGATTATGTTTATTATTCCGTGTGTGTGTGTGTGTGTGTTTGTGTGTATTGTTGCGTGAGAACATCTCCGCTTCTATACACTCCGATACAATCTTAGAGAAAAATCTAAATCTCTATTAGGGAAAAGCTCAGAGCTGGGATGAATTAAATATGATCAAATTCCAAATACAATTCTCACACTCACACACACACACACACACACACACAGCCACCGTCGAAGAAGGATCCCTCAGGTCTACAGCATCACATTTTTCCCTTCTATTATTTAATCAGAACAAGCAGTGAAAAAAAAGATCCTTGGCATTGTTTTGTTCTTCGAGAAAGATTATCCTTTCTCTGGAGCTCCTACAAAAGAAAAAAAATCAGGCAGTCATCCATCTCTTCCTACACACTGACAGAGGGACTTCAATGTACACAATTTTCACTTGAAAGACTCCAGTAACACACAGGATGGTGTCAAATAAAGAGACAGTCATCGTTTATCTCAACTCTGGCACGGTGTCCATGAAACAGCACTGTGGCTGACGATGCTCGTGTATCACCAGTTCTATAAATTCATTAGAGCTGAAGTCCATGTGAATGTCAGAGTGCAGATTGTAACCATTTTAAATCTGTATCATAAGACTAAAGTACAAATGGAACTGTTTTCAAAGATAATTCAAAGATAATTGTCATGTCTCAATGCCTTTTCCCCAATGCAGCTTCCTGCTTATAGTTTTCTGGCCCTGAAATTAGCTCCGCCCCAACTGGGAAAGAAATAGTGAAGAGAATCCAGTCACTTGTCAGTGTTTCTAACTGTGATTGTGATTCGTCTGATTAACGCAACATAGCACAACAAACACTCCTCGGTCACTTTATTAGGAATCATTTTGTATTTTAGATGATTTTCTGATCGCTACGTCAGCAGAGTGGTTATTGAGTTAACGTCCACTTCCTGTCCACTTCCTGTTCGCTTCCTGTTCACGGATTTATCCGATCAGTTAATAATTTAATAATCAGTTCAGATTCGACCTGTTGTGTGTTCTGAGATGCTTTTCTGCCCTCCACAGCTGTAAACACTGCTTATTTGCGTTATCATAGATGTCCTATCTACTTCCTGTATGTGGAAGTTGCACCACTTCCTGTTCATGAATTTACCCGATCCGTCTCGAGGTTCGACGTGTTGTGTGTTTTGACGTGCTTTTCATACACTTACTGTCTTCTGACACAAACTGTAGTTTGTGAAACTGCAGCTTTTGAAATGTTTCGGCCCATTTTTTTAGTTGTCTTGTATCTGTGTGTTAAGATGTGAGCTGCTGTCAATCATTCATTCATTCATTTTCTACCGCTTATCCGAACTACCTCGGGTCACGGGGAGCCTGTGCTAGGCGTCACGGGGAGCCTATCTCAGGCGTCATCGGGCATCGAGGCAGGATACACCCTGGACGGAGTGCCAACCCATCACAGGGCACACACACATACACACTCTTTCATTCATTCACGCAATCACACACTACGGACAATTTTCCAGAGATGCCAATCAACCTACCATGCATGTCTTTGGACCGGGGGAGGAAACCGGAGTACCCGGAGGAAACCCCCGAGGCACGGGGAGAACATGCAAACTCCACACACACAAGGCGGACAACACACAATACACATCTCTTTATCTTAACTTTCGAAATCGTCCTCCTCAGAGTCTCGTCTTTGACTCCCTTCTCTGTAAACGTTCCACCGTTTCAGCTTCTTCAACAAATACTCTGACTTTTCCGTACCAGGAACTGATTCGGTTTCAACACAACACCGTGGGCACGACGCCAACCATTCATCGCCTTTAGGCCTCGTAGGACACAATGAGTCCAATGTCAACACCGTGCTCAATGGAAAGCTGCTGAAAAGCCTGAATAAACACCGGAGTGTGAAGTCGAAATCCGTCACGTCACGATTGAAACTGATTCAAGTTCATCAAAGGTGTGTCAATGCTCCGATTCCTGAGATGTAGATTCTGACAAGGAGGCACCGAATATCCCTGAAGTTAAAGCAGATCAGCTTGTGGCTCATGTTAGATCACCTGAAATGTCAGATTAAACACCTTCGGATTTCATTCACTATCACTTCCTCAGCTTAGCTTAGTCCTTCCTTTTTATTTTTAGGACCAAATTTACAAAATTGACAAAAAAATGTTAAAAAAGAATAAACTTTTGTGTGCGCTAAAGCACAACGGTAACGATCGCAATCAAAACAATTCAATAACATCTTTTGTGCACGTGTGTGTGCGTGTGTGTGCGTGTGTGTGTGTGGGGGGGGGGTATATATCATGTAAAAGAATTTCCAACCATAAGACAGGTGTAAATATTCACACATGAGAAAGAAACCGTGAAGAAATTCACTGTGAAAAAATGTGTAAAAAAAAAACTAAAAAACATGTACAATTAATCATGTAAGGATCGAACGAATGGTTAAAAAAATTTACTTTCGGGAAAAATAAAAAAAGAAAAATAGAGATCAAAAATATAATCGTATGTGGATCAAATGAAATAAATAAATAAATCATGCGGTAAAAATCATCCGTAAAAAGTCCAGTGTGTGTGGAAGGTGAACCGTGTGAAAAATCATACAAATGTGTGAATGCTGTTTAAAGGAAGTATTTTCATTTTAATTTAATGATTTATTGATGATTTAATGATCCATAACTCCAGACATTAACTATTCTGTTTCTTTGGCTCCAGCACCAAAGTCACGTAACTGATGCACAAAGGATGTGAGATGGCAAAATACTTTACAATCAGAAAATTTTTGAAGTGCTAGAACATGCAGCAGACGTCCATCGATCTCTTTGAACGAGCGGTTGGGAATTTTTCAGAAAGGTGATACGACGATTCTGTCAGAGACGATCGCTTTAGGCGATTTGCTTAATCCTCGACACACAGATGGTAATTTCCAGCCTGACGGCAACTGAGACGCTACACGCTCACAGGAACGCCTCTATCAATAAATAACACAAATTTACTCTTCTAAACCTCGGGGGTTTCCTCCGGGTACTCAGTCCAAAGACATGCATGGTAGGTTGATTGGCATCTCTGGAAAATTGTCCGTAGTGTGTGATTGCGTGATTGAATGAGAGTGTGTGTGTGTGTGCCCTGTGATGGGTTGGCACTCCGTCCAGGGTGTATCCTGCCTTGATGCCCGATGACGCCTGAGATAGGCACAGGCTCCCCGTGACCCGAGGTAGTTCAGATAAGCGGTAGAAGATGAATGAATGAATGAATGAATACTCTTCTAAAAAAACAAGAATATCACCACGTCATTAGATTTCTGAAAGAGTTAGCGTACATTTAGCTGCTAGAACTGTTGCTAGAAATTTTCTTGTATCTCTTATCAAGCAGTAGCAAATTTAAGAAACTCATAGTTAAGTTCTGGTTTGCATTCTGGCAGATGTTTCCTCAGATTTCTCCAACAGTTCACAGTATTTCACAACCTACACGCCATCTAGAAACTGACCTTCGTAGCCTTTCTATAAGAGAAGACTTTCCCGTGTATCGGATGAGATCGTTTTCTCTCACCGTGCCCTTATCTGTGCTCCGCAAAGCAACCGATGCTAGAATAGAGGCTGATGATAAGATTACAGAAGCAATTTAAATCATTCTGCAATGTGGAAAATGTAATCTTGCACAGCGCTTCGCCAAACAATAGAGTCAGGCGACCGGGAAACAGCGAGCGGTGATGGAGCTGAGCGTTTCTCTATTCGAAAAGAACGAGTGCGAGCGTGAGAGCGAGTCCGTTAGCACACGGAACTACTAATAAAACGTACTTTTCTCAGATATAAGAAACGACCGCGTTCACTGTACATCGACGGGCAACTCCATGTGGATGCTGAAGGAATCGCCGCTAATTCGCTCATCGGACAAACGACAAAAAGGATTAATCTTTGTTTATCTTTGTGTTATCATTTTGTTCCCATTTGCCCAGTGACGCACCACAACCTCGAGTGCAGTCACGCTGAATATTACACTGTGGTCATTTGTGGTTGTTATTGTTCTCCTGCACCGCGTTCGTGCGATCACGTCGCGCTATTGTGCTACCTGCATTTCGGCTTACGTGCCAAAAACAAGTGATTATCTCAGCGAATTCTGGCAGAGATGAGACAGGTTTGAACTTATGAAAGCGAGCTAGTGTTTAGTTAATGATAGGATTATAATAATTACGGTATGAAACATTTACGGCATTCAGACTCGCCTTGGAATTGTTTGCTGAAACGGTACTTCTGATTTCTGGTTGCAGATTCTCTCTGTCTTGATGTTTCACTCGAGGTTTCAGCTTAATATACCGACTCGAAACCTCTGAAGAACATCCTACAGCTGTGACGATCACAAACCTCCATCTTTTACACATTTACCGTTTTTATTCGTATCCGTCGTTCATCTTAGGTGCAGTCTGAAAGATACTACTTAAAAGAAGTGAGATCTTCTTTCCGAGGAATCCGTCTATGATGAATTAATGATGTATTCATGAACTAATTCGCAGTCTCCTTGTTCACTGAGGACTCTTTTTCCTCTGATAGTCCCAATTCTGTTCTTACAGTTTTTTTCAATCGCTAACAAGCGCTTACCTATACTTAAGATAATTTTTCTAAACTCTTAACACAGACTTACACCTACAGAACACAATTGGCCAAATTGATAATTTTCCTCTCAAAAACACATTTTGTTAAATATATACTAACTCTCCATTTCAAAACAGAACACATCTTTCTCTGCACACACTAACTTTACCGAAACACTGGAAATCTGACTCAAAATGAAATTATTCTGTCAAACAATAACACTTGTTTTCACTTCACAAGGTATATGCAGTCAATCAAAGTACACCAGGTTTCAAAATACTGGCTATTGTTGACATTAGAAAAACTGCATAGACTTTTATGTTTCAGGTAACATGCAATCCACCTTTTACACAAAACTTCTTAGTTGGGAACTGTATGTCCACAGTTATTTTTTTCTTTACTGTTTACTAAAGGAGGTACAGTAGAAACACAATATAATAGAACAGAAAAAGTTTTACAGTATTGCTTACAGTGAACAAAATATCATATATAAGAGCATTCTGAAAAACAAAAAACAAAACAGCAAAAAGCCCAGATAAGAAGGGGGGAACTAAAAATAGCACAAAATTAATGTATCTAATCCCTGCGATCTTCATGGTTCGGCCACATGTTTTCATCAACATCACATCTGATATCATCCAAGGCGATGCACCTGGGATAAAACCGCTTGGTATGTCGGATCCACCCTTGCCAATCTTGAACTGTGATGTCCCTGCAGCCAGCATCCATGGCTTCAAGGAGGGACATCTGGTCATGTGGCTGATGGTCATAAACCTTCCACCTCCATGCAGAAAAGAACTGGTTGAGGAAAGGTGAATAGGGTGGAAGGAAGAGACTTACCAGTCTTGGGTGGACTTCAAACCATGCTGTTATTGCTTGCGAATGATGGAAAGCAACATTGTCCCAGGTAATTACAAAGGTCCTCATGTTTTCACCCTCCTGATCCTGCTCTGGTACCAGGCGCTTGTGGAGATCATTGAGAAAGGCAAGGAGGCGCTCGGTGTTATAGGGTCCAACCTGACATCTGTGAAGGAGTAATCCTGCATTTGCCATTGCTGCACACATGGTAATGTTTGCCCCTCTCTGTCCTGGCACATCAACTGTGGCCCTTTTTCCAATTATATTTCGTCCACGTCGACGCCTTTTGGATAAATTGAATCCTGCCTCATCTATGTAAATGAATTCATGAGGGGCCTGGTTGGCCTTCAATTCCATAACTCTCTGAAACAAAGTTTATGTATATCATGTCATTACTGTATACCATACTGTATTGTAACCTATTACTGTGTAGGTTACCTACTTGCAAAGTGCAAAGCTTATAGAACTGGACATTGAATTGAATATACACTATACCTGGACATATTGTCGTCGTAGCTCCTTGACTCTCTCACTGTTCCTCTCAAAGGGAACAGTGTAGAGCTGCTTCATCCGCACTCTGTGTTTGGACAATGTACGTGTAATGGTTGTGAGGCTGATGCTTTCTATATTGCCAAATATCTCATGGTCCTCCACAATTCTAGTTTTAATTTCATGCAGTTTTATTGCATTTTTGCAACAACCATTTCTACAATGGCAAGCTCTTGATCATTATTGAGGAGCTTTCCTCTTCCCCCAGAGGGTGGAAGACGTTGCATTCTTTAGATGGGAAAAAAAATCAACATATGCATTACTGTATGACCTTATTGACATGTCAAGTGAGAATAGAAACAATCCATGTAAAATGCAATACTTACCTGTTGGTTTGTTGAAAGATGTGAATAATGGCGGCAACCATTGACCGCCTCAAATTGGGTTGCACTCTTTCACCAGCCTCTCTTAGTGAGAGACCGTGGTTGATTACATGGTCAATGATAGTGGCACGAATTTCATCACTGACTACTGTTCTTGCAGCCCTTGGAATGCCACCACCACGCATTCTTACACCTCTACCTTGCCCTCTCCTTGGGCCTGCTCCTGTTCCTGCACCTCTCACTGCACCTCTCACTGCACCTCTCACTGCACCTCCTACTGCATCTCTTACTGCACCTCATCCTGGCCCTGCATCTCTCACTGGAGCTGGTCTTCTCCCTGGGCCCCTTGCTCTTCCTCTTCCACGTCCAAACATTACAGTGTTTGTCTTTTTCTGTTTCTGTTTCCAAAAACATCACTCCTCAAAGTCCTCTTTTTATAGTAATAGAAAAAAATAACCCCTGCCACTGAGTCTAAGCCAGACTGGAATCAGCTGTGGTTGGCCCAATTCACCCAACATAAATCAGCTGTGTGTCAATTATTCAATTGTTTGTTTATTATCAGCTGAGATATATTGTTTTTGAACTGATATCATTGCAGAAGCAGAGGTTTTTATACTGTATCTAAGGTTTGGAATATTGTTGTTGCTATTGTGGGATGTTGTGTGTTAACATTCTTGAATACTACAAAAACAATCCATAATTTTGTTGAGAGGTATAACTTGTCTGTTAAGGAAATGTAAGCATTGTGGAAATGTGTTTACTGATTGCATATTGTGTGAAAACGACATGAAATGTGTGAATGGTATGGCCACAAAAGACTGATGCTGTGCTAATTGTGTTTAGAGTTTTGAAAATGTGACAACTGTTTGGACAAACGCTTGTTAGCGACTGAAAAAAACTGTAATGCGCTAGAATTAGTCTCCGTGTACGGCCAATTATGCGGCTACAAGACAAAGTGGAATAACTCGGTCCTCGGCTGAACATTCGGTTCACGTCCACGGGGCATGATTTCAATTACCAGAGTGTAAAAGTTAAGTCATCGTTTACAGAGAGGAGCGATTTTGCCAGACACTCGACGAGATTGAGCTGAATCTAGTTATCTCTTTTTTGCGTCGCAGGAAGAGGCTCATTAAGATTTTCTTCCACGCCTTCCTTTGTACTCTGAACTCTGAGCTCTTTTGCGCCCCATCGGTACATTTTTTTTAAATCGCTTAAGCGGCTGTTGTTTAATATCCAACATTCATTATGCAGAACGTTAACACTGGAGTATTTCCACCTGCCATGTTAAAGCAGAAGACAAACCATGATGCTGAAGGCATTGATGAAGTGAATAACATTGATTCTTTTTGGTAAAACGGTGCCTGCCTTTTTATACTCCAAGTAAAGAGTCAGTTTTTAAAGTCGGGTCCTGTTTACCAAAAGATTAACCTACCTTCTTGTGGATGGTTGTGTTGCTTACCCCAGGAATAGGTGGCACCAAGATGCAATATGCAAGGAAGACAAGCTAAAAACTGGCAGTCTGTGTCCTGGCATTTAAGTAGATCTTGGCAACAGTATTTGTTAATAGTGGCCTCTTTAGCAGGATAATGTGTCCTGTTACACTGCAAAAGTGCCCAGGAATGTTTTGAGGAACATAAACGAAGAGTTCAAGGTCTTGATTTTGTCCTCCAAATTCCCACAGATCACAATCTGATCACAATCACATCAATGGGATGTGCTGTACAGGTACAAACAAGTCGGATCCATGGATGCCCCTCCTCACAGCTTACAGAACCTAAAGGAACCGGTGCTAACATCTTGGTTCCAGATACCACAGAAGAACACATCTTCTGAGGACTCGAGCAGCCCATGCCTTGACAAGTCAGAGCTAATTTATTGGCACAAGGAGACCTTCCCAATATTAATCAGGTGGTTTTAATCTTGTTGCTGAGGAGTGTACGTGAATCGTTTAAAATCCTGAGATCCTTCATTTACAAATAGTCGAGGAACACAGCATGCGTACGCCGAGGTACGTTCATACGATGAAGTGTGTCCTTATTACTAGTCAGTGACTGCGCATTAACCAAATGTCAGAAACAAGAACGCTCACTTTAGCAAGGACGGGCTGTGAGATCGGGCTCGTTAAAACAAGATTGTTCAGCGGGACTTTTGATGAAGAGGTAAAGCTGTAATTAAAAGCACAGGTATAAAACTTGATGGTGCCATTTTGTTTAATTAGGGTCTGTGTGATCGGGCACGGTTCCAGATTAAACGAGCAAACAGAAGCAAGATCTCTTTCTCTCTATGAAGTATTTAAATATACTATCCAGTTATGGTACAAAAAAACATTGGGGGTGAAGGCCAGCGTCGCTGTAGACTTTCACTTCGTGTGCCATGGATCTGGACTCACTAATAACTATAACTTGGGTCTGAAGTACACTATACTGTACGCTCACTTACTGTCCACTTTAATAGGAACTGTACACATGCACAATCAGCAGTTATCTAATCAACCAATCAAGTGGCAGCAAAACAATGCGTGCAGATACTGATCGAGAGCATCGGTTAATGTTCGCATCAGACACCAGAATCAAACTATGTGTCCATCAAAAGTCCATCAAACCCGTACAGAATTATAGCACAAAATTGTCTAGAATGTCTATTTGTCCTCACCGGAGCTTGTTCCATTGTATGCAGTGTCAGTGTACAGTATATCATCACTGCATCATCTACCACGTCCACAACTGGGCTTTATCTTCAACTTGTACTTCGATCGGTAAACACACACACACACACACACACCACACAACACAAGTCCACTATAACTTTAAAGCACTTACATCAATTCTGAATTCTTTTCTACTGTAGATGTGAATAGCTCAGGACCTAATAACAAAGGCGTATAACTCTTAGCCTCGGAACGCTGCGGTTTTCCCGCGTTCAGGCACGCCGTACAGAAACACCTTGAGTTGACGCTTCTCCCTGATTATTAATTTTAATATTATCATTTCATCCGATCAATGATGTCATTTTTCATCCCTGAATATGTGTCTTTGAGGCTCACCAATCTGGCGAGATTCATTCATTCAATCTAGTAGCTGCTTTCTCACAGTATCACAGCTATTATTATTTCTTTTGAATAAACAATAGTAATATTGTTCGCCGACCGGCTCCAAAGCCTCAGGCGCCCTCCCTTAATGCATTCTGACAAAGCGATCATATATCACAAAATCTCTGAACGGTTACAACACAAAGGTAAGCTAATAAATTTCAAGCACAGTGTTGTTTGTGCTTGAAACATGATTGCCAATGCTGATGTCATATCCTGTCTTGATCTGCTTTACAAAGGGAACATCAAAAGCTGTCAGAGCCTGAGTGATCGATACTCGTGGTGAGGTGTGTGTGTGTGTGTGTGTGTGTGTGTATGTGTGTGTGTTTCAGGGTCTGTCTGTAGGCAGGTCCAGGCATGGAGCATCGCATCAGAGAGCTCATTTATTCTGCACTCTGCAGTTTAGTCCTTCAACATGAAAAGGAAAAACAGGTTCATAAATATATCACGCTCTTGAGCAGGGAGATAAATGAGAGATCTTGCTTTAATAACAAGCTGTTAACAGAGCTCACAGAAAATTTGCATATATATATATATATATATATATAGGAAGTTTTGCCATTAAAAACAAACAAACAAAAAAAAATGGTACATATGTAATATTGATTAATATTAATAATATCAACTCCAGTAAGGGGCTGATTCTCTGTATTTGACTCCTTGTTTTTGACTCTCTGTACTTGATTATCTGTTTTTGACTCCCTGTATTTGACTCTGTATTCGACCCCTTGTTTTCGACTCCCTGTATTTGACTCCCTGTATTTGACTCTGTATTCGACTCCTTGTTTTCGAATCCCTGTATTTGACTCCCTGTATTTGACTCTCTGTACTTGACTCTCTGAATTTAATTTCTGTTTTTGACTCTCTGTATTTGACTCCCTGTATTTGACTCGCTGTACTTGACTCTCTGTATTTAATTTCTGTTTTTGACTCTCTGTATTTGACTCCCTGTATTTGACTCGCTGTACTTGACTCTCTGTACTTAATTTCTGTATTTGACTCCCTGTATTTGACTCCCTGTATTTGACTCGCTGTACTTGACTCTCTGTATTTAATTTCTGTTTTTGACTCTCTGTATTTAGCTCTCTGTCTAACAAATCAATTATTTATTTATTTTATTTCTTATTCTTCTATTTTTTTATTTTTTTTTTTAAACCACTGAGTACTGCATCAAGGCCACTAACACACTCACAGATTATTAGCAGAATGCTGGTGTTGCTCTAAAGTCTCATATTTTACTTATAATAAATGTGCAGATGCTATTAAGGAGATTATTTTTCTATGAATAATTTACACAACTCGGTCACATCCACTAGGCGATTATTATTATTGCTGGCGTCAGAAAAAAAGCTGCTGGTTTCAGACCAGAGCTATTTCCCCCAAATCCTGCAATATAAGCACTTTAACGTGTGGATGTTGTGTATATTTTGTTGCTATGTAATTATTGATCTACTTTGACCTTTACTTTTATATATATATATATATATATATATATATATACTTCTTTAACCACCTTGATACTCGTTTAAATCCTTCATCACGGGGAGCCAGGCTAAACAACCTAAAAATATGATTTAACTCAAAAATATACTTCACAAATTCACATTTTATTTATTTATTACATACAGGATCATACACAGTACGACATTGATCCGTCCTTGATATATAAAAATATATGTATAAATAGATACAGAATATTAGATTAGAATAGATAAATAGATTTTATAGATTAGATAAATAGATTAGAATAAATTGTAAAAAAAAATGCAATCAACATTAAAATAATATAGAAATGGAAATAATCTAAAAGTAATTAGATTATTGTTGTATTGTTGAAATTAGATTATTAAAACTATTGTTTTAGAAAATATATGGAACAATAAAGTGACTTTTGCAGTAAGAGGTAATGAGCTTAAGAGAGAAAAAATATATAGTTGATATATGGAACATCAATAAGGGTCACGGTGGCTTAGTGGTTAGCACGTTCGCCTCACACTTCGGGGTTCGATTCCCGCCTGCGCCTTGTGTGTGTGGAGTTTGCATGTTCTCCCCGTGCCTCGGGGGTTTCCTCCGGGTACTCCGGTTTCCTCCCCCGGTCCAAAGACATGCATAGTAGGTTGATTGGCATCTCTGGAAAATTTTTTTATTAATGAAAAAAATTAATAAAAGTGTTGTGAAAAGAAAAAGTGCAAAAAACAACGTAAACAAAAAGTGTGTCCGAAGCAGTCGTGACACAACCCACCTCACTGGAGCTTTCGTAATCATCCATCCTTCATCATCCTTTCTTTTTAAGTTTGTTATGAGTTTTGACATCTCTCTCTTTATCTCACACACACACACACACACAAACATACAAATGCACGCACACACACACACACACACACACACAAACATACAAACGCACACACACACACAAACATACAAACGCACACACACACACACACACACACACACAAACATACAAATGCATGCACACACACATAAACATACAAACGCACACACACACACACAAACATACAAACGCACACACACACACAAACATACAAACGCACACACACACACACAAACATACAAACGCACACACACACACACAAACATACAAACGCACACACACACACACACACACATACAAACATACAAATGCACGCACACATACATAAACATACAAACGCACACACACACAAACATACAAAAGCACACACACACACACATACACACACACAAACATACAAATGCACGCACACACACATAAACATACAAACGCACACACACACACAAACATACAAACGCACACACACACACAAACATACAAACGCACACACACACACACACACACACATCTATCCAACCAATTCCATCAATAGCAACTTTCTTTACTTTTTTTATTTCTTTACTTTTACTAGCATTGCATCATTTTTGGGCAAAAGTTTACCTGCATCAAACTTATTGAAATGCCCCCACAAATATTTTTAAAAGATCCCCAAAAGCTGAGTAAAATCCTGATATCCTCCACACTGCACTAATAAACCAACCCAAAAAGCCAAATATCGGCATTTTCCAGACCAACAAAAAGCCGCGACGGAATAAAACGACGGCGCATGCAATCAGAGTAAAAGTCAATAAAGCTAAAGCGCGAGGGGGAGCCGAAAAAACAAGAAGACTCCAAATGAAAGCGGGAGATAGAGGACAAGAAAGGGAAGACAAGTGCTATAAATCATCACTGTCAGGATTCCCCTGTTTGCACATTTTATTACTTTAATTGAAGCCATTTAATAATTTCCAAACTATTTTGCCCCGAGCGTGTAGCACACATAAATCCTCACTGTGTGTTCACTCATTTAGTCTGCACTTAACATTCCAGTAAACCTCTTAATCTTTCATCCTCCCTAACACTCAGCTACTTCATGCCCTCTCTCACACACTCACACACACACACACACACGTTCAATATTTCTATTGCTTTACCTCCCATGCGTTTATTCAATTTTTCTTAAGGTTGTACTGTAACTCCTTCACTTCTACCTGCTTAGATGAAATGATTCCCTGAGCTCAGGCCTTTGCTTCAATCATCATCCTAATCCTTTTGTCTGACCTGGAAAATGATCTGTCTGTAACGACATGTCTAAAAATAATAGAAATCATTGTTTACATGGATTGTTATAGTATGTTTAATAATGAACCCATGTAATTCACCTTATAAGTGGCTGTTGTTGGATGACTGCCAGCAATATGAGGCCGATAGATGTAAACTCCGTGTGTAAACTCACTCTCTCACTCATCTTCTACCGCTTATCCGAACTACCTCGGGTCACGGGGAGCCTGTGCTTATCTCAGGCGTCATCGGGCATCAAGGCAGGATACACACTGGACGGAGTGCCAACCCATCACAGGGCACACACACACTCTCATTCACTCACGCAATCACACACTACGGACAATTTTCCAGAGATGCCAATCAACCTACCATGCATGTCTTTGGACCGGGGGAGGAAACCGGAGTACCCGGAGGAAACCCCTGAGGCACGGGGAGAACATGCAAACTCCACACACACAAGGCGGAGGTGGGAATCGAACCCCCATCCCTGGAGGTGTGAGGCGAACGTGCTAACCACTAAGACACCGTGACCCCGCGTGTGTAAACATCTAAACATTCCTTTATTATTGTGTCTTGTAGACCAGATGTAAACATCTGTATACATCCTAACCAATGGTACTGTTACACTAAAATTGGCAGGTCTGCCAGACAGCACATACGCTATATATATATATATGTTTGTCTGGTTAAAGTCCGGATACAGACCCCTAATCATCCTGTCCTTTACATCTCCTCCTTTCCTTTTCCCGCTCTCTTATTTCCTCTATTTCTTCCTCCCATGTCAAAGCAGTGACAGACTTATTTGTGTGTAGATTGTTTCGTGCCCCCTGGGTAAGGGCACAGGTCAAAGGGTGACAGGTGTGCGTACGTGTTTGACTGACAGGACA
>NC_083467.1:2030000-2047500 GCF_030014155.1 Tachysurus vachellii
CCAGGTCATGGCAATGAGAGCACAGGATCCTGCCACTGGACCACCAAAAGGCTAAACTCTAAATTGTTGAAAAAAATGAGTAAAAGTTCTAATAATCATGATCAGTTGCTTCCACATCTGGCACCAATATACAGTAGGCAACCAGGTCACACACCTATTAAACGAGCAGATACTTTAGTAACCGGTGTGTAAACAAATGATGAAAATGAATTTCTAATTTAATTCTAAAACAATTGTGACCTGATTAAATAGACACCCGAGTATGTAGGCGTGTCATTTTCAGACATACCACAAAATCTTTAGGAAAGTATTTAACTTACAAGGAACAATCAGAATCTGTTTACATTATTGTTCACAGGAAAAAAAATCTTTCATTGGAATTTGAATGACCTCATAGTCACATGTGTTACTGACTGAAACTGGATTCCTGGACGATGTGGTTGCCAAATTCACACCGTGGTTAAGTCCATGAATGATTCATTCATTCATTCATTCATTTTCTACCGCTTATCCGAACTACCTCGGGTCACGGGGAGCCTGTGCCTATCTCAGGCGTCATCGGGCATCAAGGCAGGATACACCCTGGACGGAGTGCCAACCCATCACAGGGCACACACACACACACTCTCATTCACTCACGCGATCACACACTACGGACAATTTTCCAGAGATGCCAATCAACCTACCATGCATGTCTTTGGACCGGGAGAGGAAACCGGAGTACCCGGAGGAAACCCCCGAGGCACGGGGAGAACATGCAAACTCCACACACACAAGGCGGAGGTGGGAATCGAACCCCCAACCCTGGAGGTGTGAGGCGAACGTGCTAACCACTAAGCCAAATGACCTCTGTTTATCATTGAATGTCTTTAAGACACAATTTACAGTGATGATTAATGGCTCATATGAAAGTAGACACTTAGAGTTTTAAGAAAAATTAGAATTTTGCATCAGTATTTCTGCTTTTATCCTACCAGGGGCAATAATTTCCGCTAAGCCGATATACACCGGTGTACGGGTTAAAAAGGGTTAAAAGATAGAATCAGTGAGTATATAAAATACAGTGCATACAAAAACATCCACGCTAATGGATCGAGGACGTTAAGTAAATGAATTTAATCTACTTACTTTCACTCTATAATTTGTGGTGAAAAGCCATACAATAGCCATTGTATACAGAACAACCCAAAATGAATGAAAATAAAGAGATAAACAGAAAGAGGAACATCGTGAACATGTGAATTGTGCAAAAAAAATCCCAAAACATTTCATTCTAATGAATGTGTTCAAATAACAGATTTGACTAAATGGTCTGGAACTAAAACGTACATTTTTTTTTATTCCAGCATCTGTAACGGATGAGTCACGGAAAAGGATGTTTCAAATATGAGATAATTAAATTGATTCATTCATTAGTGAAGGAATAATAGGATTTCTGGAGCATTGTACTGATTAGATTATAAATAAAGTGGGTAAAATGGTACAGTGGCTTAGCGGAGACCAGGAGTGCATCAAAACTTTGCTACCTCCTCCCTGTGTGTGTGTGTGTGTGTGTGTGTGTGTGGGTGTGTGTGTAGTTTGCAGGTTCTTTCTGTGCCCCAGGGTTTTTTTTCCTCAGGGTACTCTGCACTGTAGGCTGACTGGCATTTCTCTGTACCCCACATCCTATAAAATAAACTCCGGGTCCCTAAAAATAGTCTTATAAATGTGGGCGTTTCCCCTTTAAAGTTAAAGAGAAGATCGTAGTAAAGATAAAAGTTCTTCATAAAGCATCTTAACCCTTAAAAGAGCTCATAAGGTCTGAAAGTGTTAGGAGCAGTGAGGAGGACTTTTAAGAGGATGAAGAGTTTCTTTATCAGAGGAGAAAATGACTGAAAGGTGAAAAGGGAGAAGAAAATGTGACGTATACAATATTTAATAATGATAGTGAGTTAATAAGATGATACAGATTAGATCATGTAGGGATTATTTTTGTGACCAATCAGATTAGAGATCACATCTCAGACGTTATCATGTCATTTACAGAGACTCTAATATCTGTGAAACAGAGCTGAAATGACACAGTGACAGAAATGATATCATTTGTCTCTATGACATTTCTGCTCCGTATCTGAGATGTTAACATTTACATTTACATTTATTACATTTATAACATACAGATGTTAGAACATCTCTAATATGATCGGTCACCAGCGTAATCCCTACACCATATAGTCTCAGATATTTTAACACAGAGACAAAGTGAAGGTTTATAATAGACCAGATTTTAAAAACGCTCCTTTTTTTATTAAACCAATCACAGCCTTCTACAGAACGTGTCACCTAGTAACAGGTTAAGCTCCGCCTCCTCTCTAAGATAAAAGTTGTCGTGTTTTCCTTGTTCAGAGTCGCTTTGAGATCGATCCTGATGTTTAAGCTAAAGCAGGTATTTTCCTACACGACACTGTGTAGGATAAACAACTGAAAATGGATAGATAAATGGATGGAGAGATAAAATGGGACAAAAATACTTAATAGTTACATCTGAAACATGTGTTTAAGGTGACGTTTGTTGCTTTATGTTACGTGATTGAAATATACAGTGAGATATAAATGGGATAGACTTTCACTAATATCACATCATTTTGAGACTTTCCTTTTTTTATTTTTTAGAAGAAACACGTCAATGTTTCCAAAACGTCGATCATAACTGTTTCTCAGGGAAATGGTCCCGCCCCCTTTGGCCTTTTGACCCCAATCTGCCATCAGACACTAAAGAGAGGAAGAGTCGAAAGGGTCTGGGACCCACATAAATATTTAGCATGAGATTCTCTGGATTGACACAAACTACTCAAATAATCACCCGTCCATCACCGAACCTCTCCGTGCATGTCACAGTGACACGGCTAGAGGAGAGACAGAGAGAAAAAAAAACACTCTTCCTGATGGATAGATAAACACTGCATGTTATCTGACCCAGAGGCTCATGGGAACGGCGCTTACCGAGTGACGCCCAGACTGAAAACTGGAAAAGACATCACACCGGATGACGCCAGGTCTAAATCTGAAAAGAAAGCATCTCTCTTTCCTCCGTATTCACTCCTGCATGGACGGATAGAAGGTGCGAACCAATTAATATTAAAAATCCATGATAACATCTGCCACCTCGCCTCATGGATGGGGAAGATGAGGGGAAAAATACGGACGGTGGGCTTCCAAATGGAGATATATGGAAAGTTGACAGGATTGAGGTGTGAAAAATAGAAGAAGTGAAGTGCAAGCTGTACATTTCATATGCCTCCATTTCCATCAAAAAGACAGAAAGGGCAGAAGCGTGAAGACTCGGGTGCATTTTAAACTCGCGCCATTTACACTCGTGAGAAAAAAACAATAACAAATAAATAAAATAAAATACTTAGCGGACACTTTTCTCGCTTTTTTTTTTTTTTTTTTAAGCGGCTTTTTACTGCAAGTTCAGATTTTATTCTGTGGATTAGGGCTTTCCTGGGAACTTCGAGGAAAAACTGAGCCATCAGCAAACCTGGAACTAAATAGAGCGCATGAGCGGAGAGATAAGAGAGCAAAAATGAGGCATGAAAGAAGTGAAGTGGTGTTTGGTTTTAATAAAGTGGACACATTCTTTATCTCTAAGCGCATATTGTCACCACTTTAAGAAAAGTCAATTCTCTTTATTCCTCGTACATGCGGTTCTCACTGATTTCTTTGATTCGAGTCCTTTATAAAGCCGGACATGTTGAACACAGCAACTTTTTTTTTTTTTTTTAACACTTTTTCAACCAGAACATTGAAGTTTTGACTTATCAGACATTTTTAATCAACAAAGTAAACGAACGAAAATTTATCGCCAGTCGCGATTCCGATCTAATACGCGTCAGGTTTCGGTTTGTGACGTGCGATGTTTTTCCGTCTGTTTGTAACCTTACACTGAATTTTAGCGTTTGAAGATAAACACCTTCGAATTTTAGACGCTAACGGACGATTGCTTGGGGCGTCTCGGAGAGAAGGAATGGGTTTGATATCACAGTTTACTTTGAAGATGCAAACATAAGAACTTTTCTATGAATATATTGTTCCTAGTAGGTTTGTACAAACAGTAATACTTAAATAGAAATTCTTTAAAGCTGGAGTTTGATATATATACTGTATATATAATTATAATTTCTTATGAAGGGGGGCATGTTAGTGGTTAGCACGTTCGCCTCACACCTCCAGGGTTGGGGGTTCGATTCCCGCCTCCGCCTTGTGTGTGTGGAGTTTGCATGTTCTCCCCGTGCCTCGGGGGTTTCCTCCGGGTACTCCGGTTTCCTCCCTTGGTCTAAAGACATTCATGGTAGGTTGATTGGCATCTCTGGAAAATTGTCCATAGTGTGTGATTGCGTGAGTGAATGAGAGTGTGTGTGTGCCCTGCGATGGGTTGGCACTCCGTCCAGGGTGTATCCTGCCTTGATGCCCGATGACGCCTGAGATAGGCACAGGCTCCCCGTGACCCGAGGTAGTTCGGATAAGCGGTAGAAGATGAATGAATGAATTTCTTATGAGCTTCATATTACCCACGACTTTGGTGTTTGGCATGACAAAGAAATTCAATTCAATCCCCAAAATAAATAAAAAAAAATTTAAATAAAATAAAAAAAAGACCCTAAACACTAGATTACAAACCACTCGGTGGTGATAAGCTGGTTTGGGATAAACACAAAGCATCAACCACTTAAACATTTCCTTCTTTCTCTTATCGGTCATCTAAAGCGGCTCCTCGTTCGGTTTGGCCCCAAAGCGCCGAAACGGTACTTCAGAGGTCAAAGGTGACCTCCCTCCCTGAAATGCAACCCTAACTGATATGTAACACTGTAAGCCTGTTTCTGCTCACTGGTCACTGGATAATCAAACACGGCCCCAACGATGCGTCGGTGACTATTTATCCAAGCAAAAGAGTAAATACACACAGCAGGCACGAGGACACTAGGAGTGTTTGTTCGTGATGCTGTGGGGAATGCACGTGGTGTTTTGCTGTGTGTGTGTGTGTGTGTGTGTGTGTGTCTGTGTGTGTCAGAGTGAAACAAGGAACGAATCAGGTTCCTCTTCTAATAAATAAGTTGCTCAGTAGGAACATATGCTGCTGAAGGATGCAGAGGAGACCATGTGACCTTCCCTGAGAAGTGATAGGAAAATCTGAGACACGCGACACACATTGATTCACATGACACAACAGATACCATCAAGTAAGTCAGAAAAATAATTATTCTTTAATTAATTAGGTTGATAATATGACACATTTGCACAGGTTGCATAAAACCTAAGGTTTGCTTCATACAAATATCTTCACCCAGGCACCCGGCATCCCAGTTGATTTAGACAGAACTTTGAAAAGCAGGTCAAATAAAGCTTAATAAACTCATAAGGCAGAATTTATACATCTCCATTCGTTCATCGATAAAACATTTTGAGTTAAGAGATACAAAAAATAATGCAATGCAGGAGAAGGAGAAATCCAGCAAGGTTATAACATGCCTTTTTTCTCCTCGCAGTACGTCTACAGGATGTCGACGTTTTCCCTTCCTCCAGAGATATTAAAGAAAAACATCTCTTTGGAGGCTTCACAAAGCTCATCAGATGACAACACGGCACACAAAAACCACTCTGGATCGTTTCCAGGATAGAAGGAAACCTTTGAAAGCTCTAAAATGAACAGAATTATGTATTTCATATCTCAAGGATGAAGAAACAGATCTGACACACTGAAAAGTGATGTTAACTGTACACGAGTGCTGTGTGTGGGTTCAGATGTATTGGGACGGTTTAAGGCGTTTTTGTAGCTTGTCTAAGGCATTAAGAAACAAACAGCATAACTATACACCATAGATTTCTGAAATGTGTTGAAGATCTACATTGTGTGGACAAAATGGACGTGTCAAGTCAAGTCTAGAAGCTTTTATTGTCACTTTAACCAGATATAACTGACGCACTTCATAGTGAAATGAGACAAGAACTCTGTACGATGTTTGATGAATGACATACATGGTGCATGAAGGTTTAAGTGGAAGATCTTGAATGTCCTACACAGAGCCCTAATTCTGATTAAACCCCATAAACACCTTCAGGAAAAAAACGGAACACCGATTGAACCCCAGACCTCCTCACTCTTACACCGTCAGGGTCTGATCTCACTGATGATCTTGTAGCCGAACCGAACACAAATCTGAACACACAGACAGTCCAACATCTAGTGGAAAACTCTCAGAAATGACGAACAGAGATTATTATAGCAGTAAAGGAAGATATAAAACTACAAACACACACACAAGTCAGCCTTAGAGTCTATATTAGTCTATGTTAACTTTATACTATACTGTATTAGCCATATAGTGTCCTTTCAATGCATTAAATTTATTCATGGCATTTTTATGATAAGTTAAAAAATTTCAATAGCAGAAAGTCTTTTCTAATTCAAGCCACAAAATCTTATATGTCCTGAATATAAGAACAATAACAGGGTTTAGAAAATCTTGTAAATTAAGACATAGACCAAACTACCATAAAAAAAAAAAAAAAAAAAAAAAAACACATAAATATTTGTTTATGATTTGAACTTAAAGGTGCGGTGCACGATGTTTGAAAGCCAATGTTGACATCACCAAAACAAACACGCCCCTAACCCAAATGGGTGTCACCCCTGTTTTGATAGCTCCGCCCCACACATACATACGTAACCCAGGCAACTATTATGGCTGAACCTGTTGGGGCGGCTGGCCGAGGGGATATTTTTATCAATAAATGAACACAATGAGTAATACTATGGTAATACAGATGTGTTTTTGTAGTACTGTGTGTTGTAGCGTGAAAAGTTTAGCTCCGTTTCACGCGGAAGACGACGTTCGACACCTAGAACCCGAGGCAGAGGTAACGGCAGGTATCCGCCATGTCAGTGTTTCAATCGCTTTCTGCTAATATCACACATGCGCACTGAACACATTGACAAGACACGCCCCTTTCTGCTCATTGGCTACACGTTTGTTTCGATTGTCGGCCCGACTCGGTTTTCTGAAGCGGTTTTCAAACATCGTGCACCGCACCTTTAATTAATGCTTAGTTTTTTTCTATCTTTATGCATCATAAACATGTGGAATGTTCAAGGCATGACAGTTTTATAATCTTATAAAAGAGCCGTATGAGAGATGATGTCATTTTTCCTACCTCGATGTTTTCCTGTTTGACGTGTAAAACAGCCCCACTGTAAGGCGTAAGGTCAGTGTTGGTTGGACGGTCACTGATCAGCCCAAAAAAATAATTCCTGCCTATTTACACTGTCCCAATTTGTCACCCTACGTGTTAAACCCAGGAGCTGATTCATACGTTTTAACCTTCGTTTAATAAAGAAAGCACTGACTTTGTACCTGTGCACTCTTTCTGTACCAGTTCATAAGGTTCAGTGAATGCAGGTTTACCGTTTCTTTGTTCAGCGACTGCAGTAGTACATAAATACTGTAAAACAAACAAATAAATAAATAAATAAAATAAAATGAAATAAATGCATGTTTTTCTTTCTATGTGCACAAGGAACGAGTTCAACCCTCAAACCCACTTCTGTTTATTGCTTCTAGTTGCGAGTGGGTGAAAATGCTTTGCTTTAATATCTCTAGAGGAACTGAAAATGTATCTGTATGTGTACTGTGAGGAGAAAATAGACACCTTATAACCTTCCTGGACATTTCCTGCTTCACGTTATACTGATGTTCAAATCAAAATGTACAAATTCTGCCAGAGTTAAATAAGTTACATGTAAATCTTTGTATTGTTTACTTCTGATCGAGCAATAAAATGATGCTTTAGAGCCACTACTTTATAATTGGCCTACTTTTTTCAAAGTTTTGTTCGAATTAACTGGGACGCAGATAAGAAATTTCAAGACATTTGTCTGTATTTTTAAAATTGTAGTACCAGGGGAGTTCCTTCTGGGTTGTTCCAGCTTGCATCACCCCTGTTGCTAGCTGTATATCTGGCAGTTTAAGTACTAACTTGGTCCTTGTTTGCTGAAGGTGTCACTACGGATGTGTTCGAGCAGGTATGTTGCTCCTCTGTGGGTTTTCTCGTCACGGTTTCATGCCTCGTGTGCCACGTCTCAACACATTAAACGCTAACTTGGAAAGTTTCTAGGTTAACATACCAATCTGAGATTATCAGGTACTTGTAGAGAAAATAAATCTATAACATAAGTGATGAGAAGCGAAGAGTTGGTTTTATTCAAAGAAAAATATACAGAGCGATCGATACTGCGTTAGGAAGACGTCCTTATCCAGAGCAACTTACGAATGAATTTATTTCATTTTGAGGGTAATTAATAATTTAGGGTTAAGGGGCCTCTTTGGTCAGGGACTTGAGGTGGACCTGGGAGTCAAACATGCAACCTTCCTAACAATAGTCCAACACCTTAACCACTGAGCTACCACATCCATGTCACATGCTTTCAATTGAACAAGTTGAACATCAGGGTTATTGGGTCATATTCAGGTAATTCATTCATTCATTTTCTACCGCTTATCCGAACTACCTCGGGTCACGGGGAGCACACACACACTCTCATTCACTCACACAATCACACACTATGGACAATTTTCCAGAGATGCCAATCAACCTACCATGCATGTCTTTGGACCGGGGGAGGAAACCGGAGTACCCGGAGGAAACCCCCGAGGCACGGGGAGAACATGCAAACTCCACACACACAAGGTGGAGGCGGGAATCGAACCCCGACCCTGAAGGTGTGAGGCGAACGTGCTAACCACTAAGCCACCGTGACCCCCATATATGGTTTTATGAATGAAAAATCTATGTGATCAGTTTTGATGCAACACTCTAGAGCACATGGGTTTAAATTGGACATCAAACCTATTTTATTCCAAACGTCTAATTGTCACATGGCCGTAATGGCATGTCCACCTGCTCATCATACAATTATTTAAACTGCCTTTTAGATCTTTTGGCAGCAGCACAATAGAGAATCATGTAGATGAAGGTCAAATGCTCAATTTAATCTCCACATCAAACATCAGAAGTAAAGGGGTTTGTGATCTCAGGGACAGGGAAATGGTTGTTTGGCACCAAGGCTGTTAGATTATTTCAGTAACGACTGATCTGGGATTTTCCCCCACACAAGATTCTCTATCATTTATACAGAACAATAGCAGAAAAGCTGTAGTGAGCAGAAATGCATCTCCGAATGGACAAACCATCAAACCTTTCAGTGGACGATCCTGTAAGGCAAGAACATGGGTACCTGCTAAGTTGTAGATCTTTCTCAACTGTTCAATTTTGGTGAGTCTGAGCATCTTGTTACTGTTCTTGGGGCAGACAGGAATACAACGTTGAACCTTCAAGTCCTTTTGGAAGGACATATCTTCAGAGCATCTAATTTGTAGCTTTAATTGGAATATTTTATCAGTATCAGATTTTAATGCTTTATTTCTAATAGAATAACAAATAAAAAGATTTTTAGGTTTTGTGAATTTTCCAGTTCAGTTACTAGAAGATTTTAAAATCATTTGGTGGGCCAGATTAAAGCCATTACAAATGTGGGTCTTGTGCTTGCTACCTCTGTGTTAGAAGAACTGTTCCACCACTCCATGGCCTCCTTTCCACCAAAAAGAACCGGGTGCTGGTTCAGAGCTAGCGCTGGTGCTGGTTCAAAGTTGGTTCCACTGGCGAACCTTCTAAGAACCGGTTTGCCTTTCCACCGGCTAGAGAGCATCACAGAGCCGAGTCTGACGTCACTGTATACGTGTCACGTGTCCCAGCAACGTTAGCTCAGCAGCGGCAAACACAAACGCAACAACAATGGCGGACGTTGCTTTACTGTTAATGCTCATGGCTTTGTGAACCTACATTAACACCCAAACGCGGCGAATCCAACGTGTAGCTCCATGTAATCTGTATAAACGGAGGTTGTAAGAAGAGGTTGGAGAAAGTACATAACGTTATTTTATCATTAACACAGAAAAAAGTTAGCCTTAGCATGTAGCTACTTACTATCATGTGTGCTGATAATGTATCATATTGCGGTAAAGTAAAAGTGTATTAAACATTAGTATACTTAAGGTATATTATCAAATGCGCTAACAGTAGCCCCGCCTCCAGCCCCGCCCACAGTCCCTAACACAAGCGGTTCTTAAGTCTAGACCAGCAACGTTTTGGTGCTACTTAAGAACCACTTTTCCTGGTTCAGAGCCGGTGCTTCGGCTGTCGAAAAAGAAAGAACTGGTTCTAAATTAGGCTCCGAACCAGCACTCAAACTGCCTCGGTGGAAAAGGGGCAAAAGTTTCCTATCCTGGAAAGTCAAAAAACTTAAATCAATTTCTGTACTGTTCCCCAAATCAAAGGAGTTTGATGGTCTATCAGCAAAGCTAGGCCAGATTTAAGTCTGCTTTTGACCTGACTTAATGTTCATCCTGGTGAGACTGAATGATTTTTTTCTCCAACGAGATGTTCCACTTCTGTCAGGCCTCAGCGACTATGGCAGACTAACTGTTGCGCCTGTACTTCGTTCATCACTCCAAACCCAGCTGGGAGGTAAAGGCAGTGAAGAACTTCCCTGGAACAGGGTGTCGTCTTAAACAACACCCACGACATCACAAGACCTATCAAGCGTGAGATGATGAGGAATGCAGCTCCAGAGTTCCATGCCCTGGTGCAACTTGGGAATGCAGTAATAGATCTTCTGGCTAGAGATCCTACATTGTGGTTTCTCTGCTGTTAAATGGAGCCAATCATAATCACAGAATCGGGTCTTATTTGACTGAAAAGAGATACCACAAAGTAGTCTAGAGACAGTGACCCATCAAGTCTAAGCTAATCCTTTTGTGGTATTTTTGTGGAAATAATCCCAGTAATGTGCCGGGGTGGGTGGTGAGCAAGCTTCTCAGAAGAACTTGTACAATATTACTGTATGTTATGTTCAGTGAAATGAAGATATTGTGAAAATTAAAGCATGCATATTCCTTGAAAAAAAACGCTACTGTATTCATACCAGGTCTTCGCAACGAGGAAAGCCGCTGTAGTAAATGCCAGAAGACGTGAGACATATTCCTTCTTCTTCACCGTCTTCACAGTCAAGGCTTTTTAGCAGATATATCTGTCCTCGGTTCGGCTATGCTGAGCTTCTGCAAACAGCAGTGTTGAGTGCATGTAGCAAAATTCCTACGATAATGGCTGGCAGATGGATGACAGAATGGTAGTTTTTAATGCACCGCATTGGCGTTTTGCTGAGAAATAGTTTATCATGGTCCTCGCAGCATGGAAAGCACGATGGGATTCAATTCTAACCATTTCAAATTGATTCGACTAGCAGAATTGGCAGCAGTTCTGCTCAATACATCAAGCAAACGAACGGATAGCATTCTACAGCGATTTATCAATAATGATGGATAAGACTTGTTTACCGCACTGCCTTTTCTTGCGGGTGCTTAACCACAAATAGCAAAAATCCATTTGCTGCCATCACTTTTTACATTTTGCAGTCAGTAAGCAGAGCAATCCCAATTTATTAGGACATGGCCTCTAATGCTAAGTCTCTCGCTCGCTAGCTCTCTCTCTCTCTCTCTCTCTCTCTCTCTCTCAGACACACAAACACACACTTCATGCTCGGATGCGGCGTTCAGGTTGTTTCAGAAAGCTTTACTGCAGAGCTGAAAATTAATATGCTCCTTTGAGAGACTGACAGGCCCCAATCTTACACGAACAGAAGTGCGAGAGGAGTCGTTCTACCTGCATTTTCAGCTTGTTTTTCCTCCTCTCTGCCGTACACTTTCATAGACATCTAATTAGAGTGTTTTTTCTGTCTTTTTTTTTTTTTTCTCCTTCGCTGCTGAGGAACCATTATTGCCGCCTACTCCGACCATAAAACCGAGCAATTCAGGCTTTTTTAGAGACACTCGATCCTTACACCAGCCTTTTTGGCTCTTCTCATTTCCTGTAGCTCAATTGTTTGTGGTATGGCTTCATAGGCATGGACCTTACTCTAAAATTCCTTTTTACCTCGTACCGCATAAATATTATTTGGAAGTCCAGACCTGACTCATGAAGATATTTTCACCAGATGCGTGTTCTGAATTGATTCAGCAAGCTAATCAGAAAGCGTTTAGAATAAAGCATGTGCATGCTAACAAGCCCAGAACAGGAAGTAGTAAGAACTGTACAGACAGTTATTCATCAAGACTCACCTAATCCTTTAATTAGTGGTATCGATACTCAACCATTTGCCAGCGTTATTGGTGAGAGATTTTCTTCGACGCAGATAGTGGAAGAGCTTAAGGAACTCTACAATCCATATTCAGTAATGTCTCCCTTCGAAACTAGCAGACTAAATTAACAGACTGCTTCATCCGACCATTTCGCTAAAATGTTCATGTATTTTTCAGGTGTATTTGTCTGTCAGGATTCTACACAACCCTGTTAAAATGTTCATCTTTAATGTGATATAGCAGATAAACTAATCATCTTCTAACTCAGGTTCAAATGAAATTATCACATCCCTGTTTTCACTCACTCACTCACTCATCCTCTACCGCTTATCCGAACTACCTCGGGTCACGGGGAGCCTGTGCCTATCTCAGGCGTCATCGGGCATCAAGGCAGGATACACCCTGGACGGAGTGCCAACCCATCACAGGGAACACACACTCTCATTCACTCACGCAATCACACACTACAGACAATTTTTCCAGAGATGCCAATCAACCTACCATGCATGTCTTTGGACCGGTGGAGAAAACCGGAGTACCCGGAGGAAACCCCCGAGGCACGGGGAGAACATGCAAACTCCACACACACAAGGTGGAGGTGGGAATCGAACCCCCAACCCTGGAGGTGTGAGGCGAACGTGCTACCGTGCCCCCCTCCCTGTTTTCACTTATCACCAAATAAACTTCAGTGGTTTTTGTAGGATTTTCTTGATGACATTTTGCCTTTGGGAGTTTCCTCCAAGTGCTAAAGCCGCAATCAAGCCAAGAGTTTACAAAGCGTGTGCAATGCGATCTCGTTATTGATCAGTAGAGCGGGGCAAAAAAATAAATCCAAAACATTAGAATAGTCCCATATACATACACTGTATACTGTGAAAGTCATCATCAACAAATAGAGCAGCGTATTGATGTTACCAAGAACAGGATGTCACCAAGAACAGGATGTCCCACCAAAACAGATTAAAGGACAAGAAGGAAGCTGGAAAGCTGCCAGTATTAAAGTTGATGGGCACTCCCTACATGAATCTCTTGTATTCTTTACATGTCTTGGGTGGGGTAGGATGGCTACAGTGAAACCATGCGACAAAATATATTATGGTCTGATGAGACCCATGTTGAAATTTCTGGTCATAAAAAAAGAGAACTTATCACCCCGAGAAGACCATGTGAAGCACGGTAGTGGCAGCACCTTGCTACATAATATGTTCTCACCAGCTAGGTTTGGGATAGCAGGATCATGGGTACTTCCAAATACATATCTGCATAACACAAAACATGCAGATGTTTGTTAGAAGGCACGACAATGACCCACAAACCCATAACACAAAGGAACAGCTTCAGAAGAAGATGATCATTCATTCATTCATTTTCTACCTCTTATCCAAACTTCCTCGGGTCACGGGAGCCTGTGCCTATCTCAGGTGTCATCGGGCATCAAGACAGGATACACCCTGGACGGAGTGCCAACCCATCACAGGGCACACACACACTCTCATTCACTCACACAATCACACACTATGGACAATTTTCCAGAGATGCCAATCAACCTACCATGCATGTCTTATACCGGGGGAGGAAACCGGAGTACCCGGAGGAAACCCCCGAGGCACGGGGAGAACATGCAAACTCCACACACAAAAGGCGGAGGCGGGAATTGAACCCCCAACACTGGAGGTGTGAGGCAAACGTGCTAACCACTAAGCCACCGTGCCCCCCAGAAGATGATCAGAGTTTTGGAATCGTATATAGTCACAACCAAGATCTAAGTCCTATCCAAAACTTGTGGAATGACTTGAGAAAGATCTGGAGCATAAGACATAGAATAAGAGACCATTCCACTAGCATTGCTTTTATTTGAGCAAATCACACCCACGCTATATAATTTTTGTAAACATACCAAGAGTTCATTTTTTTTCTCAAAGGTAAAGAAAGATGCGAGATATACACACAAGCTGGAGGAAAAAAGTCAGAGTACATAATTTAATGCTATTTTAGTCCTATAACTATAAATAGAGAAACAATAACAAACTGATTGTACAGATTTCTACATTTCTACATGGGTTCTTTGGTGCCAACCTGCACCGCTTGCCTTTGTTCCCAATTGAGTATTGTTCGTAGCAGCGTGTGGTAGCATGCAAGAAAAATACCGACCACCTACCGTTCACCTGGAAGACTGTTATAACGGTATAAAAAAAAAATTATTACCAGAATGTTCCAGACAGAAGAATTTACCGGAGGATTGTTAATAGAAAAAGGGCATCCAGCCAAGACAAATTAGAGGGGGAGTCTACACTTGTGTCTGTCTCTAGTTGGTATTGTGTGCATGAAGCCTGTAATTAGAAAGAAGAAGAAAGAGAACGGGATGGTATGGCACACCAGGGATCTACCTTACAATTCCACTCTCACCGTGTAAAAGAATCCGAGGGAATCCAAGCACTTGAGATTGACGAGGGTTCATTTTAATCTGCTGGGAATTGTGATAGTTTAGTCTAAGGCAGTGGTGGTTCTAGGATTTTTCTGTAACAGGGGCCATTAAGGGGCCAGATGTTACATTCAGGGGCCAAGTACAGGGTACATTCAAGCACACAAAATAATTTATTCGGTACGGTGCAAATACATTTTGGCAGTCGTTCCTTTTTCAAACGCTCGAGTGCCGCCAATTGTTTGGGGGTGGAATTGCATCTGTGATGCATCTGTTGTGAAAAATTCTCCTGTTGCTCTTCTCGTCGACGATCGATGGATCCAATCAGGGGCCAATCAGATGTGGCCTGTGGCCCTGTGGCCCCGCCTCTAGAACCGCCCCTGGTCTAAGGCCATATACCAGGAAACAGCCAACAGGCCCAGTATCTTCTACTGAAATGAGCTAAAAAAAAAAAAAGGTTCTCCTGTAGCTTTGTGGTGTTCTGTATATCCTCACAGTCCAGAAGTTAAACCATCGATCATATCTAATTTAGGTCTCATTTCAGTTTCACATTCAGAACGACTTGTTTCGTTTGACTCTGTTCTAATATTCAAATTCTTACGCAAAGTCGATATGTCGAATGCTTTCAGATTCACCACCAGGTTTTCCCCTTTTACAGCTTTTCTATAGATTCCTATAGCGCTGTCATCATGCCGTTCTACTTCAATTCCCAGCATGTGTGTGTACGTGTGTTTGGATGCGGGAGCATTCAGAGTGCCTTTGTGGAGGTGGACAAGAGCGGTACTGTACAGCGGAAAACACCTTGACGCACTTAGACACACGCCTTCAGATCAGGATTTGTAAATCAGCCGTCGCAGGGAGAAGCTACTGTACTAATGGCTCCTTTGACACCTTTGATATATCTCACCAGCTTACAAAGAACTTTTAGGCAGTTCGGACCTGTCTGCTTCAAAAAGATAGCAATCGTTTTTTGTTTTTTTTGTGCTGTCAGTCGAACCAGAACTCGCCTGTAAATTAATAGAAGTGAGAGGTCTGAAGTATAGAGAATGAATTTCCAGATCAACTCCATATAAGAAAGTCTCAATAAATCCAGACATCAACATTTATTACTTCGGCGTCCTGACTTTTCAGTCCCTGATAAATGAATTCAGAAAAGTTCTTTTAACCAATTAAATTAATTTTGTTTAATATTAAACATCATGTTTTCTGTGTGAAAAGCTAACAAGGTAAAAAAAAAAAAAAATTGGCACAAAATACTGTGTATTAAATAAAATATAAAATTCAAAATACTCGTTAAAAATAACATTAATATAATATTATATAATAAATGAATAATTAGATTTAAATATGACACATTTAAATGAAAGTATTTAATACAATTAAATTATTTAATTTAAATATTACACGTTTAAATAAAAGTATTTAATACATTTAAATTATTACACAATATTTAAAAAAAAATAATCAATTTTAAATATGCAACTTATATATATATATATATATATATATATATATATATATATATATATATATATATATATATAAAAGTTTTTTATATATATAAAAAGTAGATTCTTCTTGCCAGATCTTTCTTTCTTTTTTTTTTCTTTCTTTTTTGTTGTAAATAAAATGCAGTCATGGGAGTGTTTTCACGTTGTGTTAACGTCACTCCGCATTGTGTTCATCACACCGTCACAAGTGATTAGCACAGTGTCCAGCTTCTGTCATTTACAAGCTCACTGGGGCTATTGATAACCTTCCTACAGCCTTCAGATAACCTCTGCAAAACACACAGCTGCAAGCTATTCGGGAGTCAAAGGTCAGCACTTCTGTCCGCGAAAATTGACAGACGATAGTTGACGGGTTTCCCCTATTGTTCGAAAAGAAACACGGAGCCCAAGAGTCCTTTTCCTTTGGAAACATCTCCTGACAGGAGGGGCGGGGAAAGGTCGGGAATGTCAAAGCAAGGATCGTCACACCAGCCATGTCAGAATGTCAGAGCTTTTAATGATGCGACGGCAGAGCTTTTGTTTTTACGAGCAGTCATGGAAAAAAAAAATGACATTCCCAAACGTTCCCAACACAAAGGTCTATAAAGCCGTGCCAGTCTGAAGCCTTCATTGAGCTGTAAGTGTTGGGCGTGTGCTTTAACTAAAACGTCTTAATTCCAGATATTTTTCTCTCCGAACCTCTTACAGCCTCTGTAATTAAACCGGCTCTAACTACACACCCCTAAACTATAAATCTCTCAATTCTACCTTCTAAAATGTAAGGACGGGGGAAAAAAATGACCAGATCGGCCCGTGTTCTATTTTTTTCAAGCTCTAAATGAGTTGTCATATCATCCAGATTTTCTCAGGGTGGGCTGACCTTTTTGCTCTCCCTCCCACTTCTTTCTCTCTCCCTTGCCATGCTATTGTTCTCTGTGGGCAGCAGAAAAACGTTTCCCATCCTGTGCCTCACTTAGCCGAATACTTTATAGTCCTGTTTTGCCCGAAACAGAGGAAGCGCCTGCGTGTTTTCTCAAGGGCAGCTCCGAGATCAGATCCGTGCATCCTGTGATAACGGGAACGGATTAAAATCAGCTGCGTGATGCTGATCTGTGATCAGTAAAGAAGCATGATTTCCACAGGGACAGCAGAACCCACGCAGATCAGACCACCAGAACAGCTACTTGTGTGTCTGAGAGAGAGAGCTGCATGTGCACAGCTAACAACGGACAATAATACTACGATCTTTCTATAAAACGTGGCCAGCAATCAATCAGCAAAGACATAAGACACTGTTGGTGCACGCATTAATGTCGTTGTGGTTAAGTTTTTAGGTTGAGTTTTATCCGAGGACAAAG